>NW_006409644.1:0-5275 GCF_000296735.1 Chrysochloris asiatica | reverse complement strand
TATTGTGTAAATACATGTTTTAATGTTCGTTTAACCCTCTTAATCTCACAAAGTTCCACTAAGGCAATGATAATGTCTTTTTTTTTTTTTTTTTTATCATTGTGTCAACAGATCGTACCTAGCACTATACCTGACATGTATTGGACTCATATAGTATTAGAAGTTTTCCTCTACATCTAAGAATTCCATTGAGGAAAAACATTAAGCATGTATTCCTAATACCCAAGAACCCACTGCCATTGAATCAATTTCAACACACACAGACCTTCTGTTGCTGTTACTGCTAAACGTTGTTAAGTCAGTTTCAACTGATAGCAACCCAGTATAGGGTTTCTGAGGAGCAATTGATAGGTTTGAACTGCCAACTTTGCAGTTACCAGTCCAGTGCTTATCCTACTATGCCACACCAGGACTTCTACAGACTCTAAAGACACTTTGTTAAACAAAACATTCTCATCATCTGTGCACTCATTTATTAAGCAAATGTTTTGACTACTTACTAGCAATACATGGAATAAAGACGTGGCAGACTACTTCTGTAAGGATTTTCAGCCTTAGAAACTGGATTTCCAAGTCAACTTGATAGCAACTGATCTTAAAGAAAGTTAAATACCAACTACTTTTGTAAATTAACCTATCCTTAGGAAATTCCAAAAAATAATTTAACCATAAATAATTCATGGAGTTCTAGTGTGGTGCTGCTATAAGATAAGCACAAAACTGCTAACTGAAAGGTCAGCCATTCAAACCCACCAAATGCTTCTTTGAAACCCTATACAAGGTTGCTATAACTTGGAACTGACTTGATGGCACTTAACAACTACAACAATTTATGGAAATAAACTGTTCTTCTAGAAGTTGTTGTTGTTAAGTGCCATCGAGTCAGTTCCTACTAACAGCAACCCTATACAAGGTTTCCGAGAAACAGCTGTTGGGTTTGAACTGCCCACCTTGTGTCCACAGTCCAGTGCTGATCCTACAGCACCATACCAGGAGTCCATGCTCCTAGATACATAATATTTAATAATGGCAATATTATTTTCTGTAGGGGTTTTCTTACCACCTTTTGTCTTGTTCCCTCTTCCCTTCTGCCTGTGAGAAAATGAAAAGGAGTAAGGAGTGAGTCTAGAGTTTAGGAAGCACAAAAACAGGGTAAAGGCAAACTGCAGTCAACTATACCATCACAGTCTGTGCTTTGAACCACTTACAAACTTATTTCCCTAATTTTCATCTTTAAATCACCTATATCCCACATAAATAAATGTATTCTTAAAAGAGATTTTTTATATCACTGCCATAAATGGAAACTCAACATCACTTTCCAAAACTACAAAGTAACCATTTAAAAAGGAATGGGAAAAAATGATTACTAGCTAGTTATTAATGTAGATGCTAAAGCTCAAAGATTGATACCAGCTCTTTCTGTATAAGAAGCTGCATTATGAAGTATTAGATATTAAATACATAATGGCACAAAACTCAGTTTCTTTCTCAACTAATCAGAGGAATTGAAAAAGTTTTAAGATGTGTGAATTGATGTTATTTAAGGACATGTCCCTCAGGTATACTATCTAAAGTTATCTCCTTTACAAATGGCAAGCTATGTGCCCCCACTTTGGGCAACACTGAATTAAAACTAACTCATCTACTGGACTATTGCTGACTTGGGACTGTATTCTGGATATAAGTGTCTGTTTGGGAATGGTATAGTCCTCTAAGAGGAAATAATATGGAGTCATTATTCAGTTCACAGCAAGGCGCATTTATCATTGAGCTATGCCTTATGGAAAAGAAGATAACATGTCCATTGAGAGACGGTGGAGCAAGCAGGGAGTAAGGAAACTGAAAAAAAAAAAAAAAAAACATTCATTGGGTCAGACTCATCTCCTTTGATTCCTCCTCTGGCTTCATTTCTTTATCATTAATATGAGTATAAGTGTTCTGAAGAGTCTGGTTGTTGTTGTTAAGTGCTGTCGAGTCAGTGCCGACCCATAGCGACCCTGTATAGGGTTTCCAAGGAACAGCCGATGACCTTGAAGCACCAACCTTGCAGTTCAAATGGCTTTGTAGTCTGGCACATTAACCCACAGCTCCACACCACATCCTTGTAATTCACTGTCCTCAAATGTCTCAAAACATAGTTCTCTGAAGGAGAAAGATGTGGCAATCTGCTTCCATAATGATCTGCGGCCTTGGAGACCCTTTGGGACAGTTCCACTCTGTCCTATAGGGTCACTATGAGTTTGAATTAACTCAACAGCTGTGGGTTTGGTATTGGTTGAAAGGATCCCTAGCAGTATAGTGGTTAAGTGCTTGACTGCTAACTGAAAGACTGATTGTTTATTTAAACCCACTAGATCCTTCTCAGAAGACAGATAAGGCTGCCTATAAATATTCCACAAAGATTTATAGAGACTGTGTGGGCTGTTCTGGTGTGGCACTGTGGGTTAGTTTGCACTGGACTGCAAAGTCATTTTGAACCACAAGTTGCTGGTTCAAGCTCACCAGTCACTCCTCAGAAACCCTTTACAGGTTCACTATGGGTCAGAACCAACTCGATGGCACTTAACAACCCTGTAGAGCTCTGGTAGCATAGTGGTTATGAATCGGGCTGTGAACCACAAGGTCAGCAGTTCGAAACTGCTCCGCGGGAAAAAGATGAGGCTTTCTGCTCCTGTAAAGATTTACAGTCTCAGAAACCCTGTTCAGGGTCACTATGGGTCGGAACCGACTTGACGACACTTAACAACAAGGGTCACTATGAGTCAGAACCAACTCAACAGCACCTAATAACAATTATCAATTAATTTTTTTCTTTCACATACTATGAAGTCCATTAGTGATTAGGCCAACTAGTGCTGCTATGGGGACTGAATGTGATCATCAAGGATCTCTAGTCTTTCTATCTGTTTTCTCTGCATATCCTTAACATTTGGTTTTCATCCTCAAGTGCACTGTAGTATCACCAAATTGTTATTGAAATAATGGTATCACATCTGCATTCAGACACAAAAAAAGGAGAAAGAGGAAATGGCAAAATGGCTTCTATCTCCTCGGTATTAACTCTCTTAAAAGGATTTTTCTACATATATATATGTATACATATATCAAACATTCATTTGCATCTCATTGGCCACCCCAGTTGCAAGAGAGGTTTGAAAAGATTAGTGTTTGAGTTGACTGCATTAGTTAGAAAGAAGATGGAAATGTTTTCTGGGTAGACAGGTATAGTGTATATATGTAGTGTGAATTTATGTATTCATAGATTTTATGTATGCTTAGATTTTATATTTTAATGTGGCACATTCCTCATTCAACTTGCCTTTTTAGTCAACATCATGGGTTTGTTTTGCTTTGTTTAAGGTCAGCACATGATAACAATTTGTCTATTGATGCAACAAACATTGCTAAGTGCCAATTCTAACAGGCACTCTTCTAGTTCCTGGAAATACACGAGGAACAGTACAAAGTATCTGCCCCACTAAAACTTAGCATTTTAGTGACAGATCCACGTAGTAAAGAAACAATTTCACGTAGCAATGGCTACCATTTTCTTAGTGTGTAAAGTTTGTCCAGCACTGTTTCAAAGGTTTTTCATGCATTGCTATCCTTACAACCTTATGTTTTATTATTATTATTATCCCCAGGAGGAAAGTGAATCAAACAAAAGTTAAGTAAGTTGACCAAGATCATAAAGGGAGAAAAGTGATGAAGCCTGGATTTTACCCAGGCGGTATGACTCCAGAGCATGTATGCTTGTTGTTGTTGTTGTTAAGTGCCGTCGAGTCGGTTCCGACCCATATGCTTAACAACTACTATACGTGATATGACTAAAAGTCAAATCCACTATTTGACTAATTGAACAAATAATGATGGGAGAGCAAGGACTGTCTTATATAGGGTATCCAGTCATGGTTTTTTGGAAAAGGGAGGTTATATTTGAGGGAAACATGAATGAAGTGAGAGTCTGAACTATTAAAATGACTGAGAGATGAGTGTGATGATCCTGAGAAAGGAAAAGCTTTCTATGTTTGTAAACAGCAAGACAAGACAGGAAAAACTAGAGTGAAATAAGGGAGTGGAGGAGACAGTGGTAGAAGAAGAGATCATGTCATTAGCAGGGTCCAGAGTCCTGGCGTGGTGATGTAGAATAAGCTCTGGATCGCATTGTGGATTTGAATCGTAAGATCAGCAGTTCTTACTCAGTAGGTGCTCCTCAGAAACCCCACACAGGATTACTATGAGTCACAACTGATTTGACAACACTTAACAATAACAACAGAGCTGTATAAGGAGTCCTGGTGGTGTAAATGATTAAACACTCTGTTGCTAACTGAAAGGTTCATTGTTCAAACTCCCGCATTGTCTTTGTGGGAGAAAGACTTGTTGATCTGCATATAATAAAGAATATCTACATAGTGTCACTATGAGTTGTAATAAACTCAATAGCACATAACAATAAGAGTTGTATACTGTCCCATCATAGAAATATATCAGAAAATATATATTCATCTCCATGCTAATGAATTTTTCAGTTTATCTTGGATTATCTTAATTATAAAAAATGATGTAATAAGCATTTTTGTCTATGTGTGTGCATATAAAACTTTCTCTGATATGTATACCTGGAAATTGAATTAGTATATTGTATTAACATATTGTTCTCTAAATGTGTCATAACAATTAACATTCATAACATTCATCTGATGGTGGTGGTGGTGGTGGTGGTGGTTGTGTGCCATCAAGTCTGTTCCGACTCAGAATCTGTATATAGAGTTTCCAAGGCTTTGAATCTTTATGGGAGTCTGCCTCATTTTTTCTACCACAGAGCAACTGGTAGATTTGACCTTGTGGTTAGCAGCCCAACTCGTAATCCACTACACTATCAGCGCTCATTAGATACATCTGAGAGCTTCCAGCTCCTACTATTTTCTCAAAAAAAAAAAAAGTGATTTTATTAAACTTTTTAAAATTTGCTCATCTGAGTTCATGATTATCCCACAGTCATTTTAATTCCTATTTCCTTGATCACTGGTGAGAATTTGTTTTCATATGTTTATTCTAGTTTATTTATATTCAGTTTGTTTTTAGCTAATTTTATATAAAGCAATTAGTCATCTCTAAATAAAGGCTCAAAATCTAAAAAGATCTGCTAACAACTACTAAAAAGATGGAGGCAGCCAAAGTGCCCATCAACTGAAGAATGGATAAACAAACTGTGGTACATACACACAATGGAATACTATGCTACCTTGAAGAACAATAAGAAAGCTGC
>NW_006409643.1:44970-47135 GCF_000296735.1 Chrysochloris asiatica | reverse complement strand
AAAAAAAAAAAAAAAGAGACAGATAGTATGAACAAGAAAGCAGGATACTTCAATATGTTGCCTACAAGAGACATACCTTACAAATAAAGACAAAGATATGCTAAAAATCAAAAGATGAAGTAAAAATTATAGATCAATATCTTTCATGAAATAAAAGCAAAAATTGTCAACAAAATCCTAGTTAATAGAATTCAACTATATATCAAAATAATAATAACACAACGTGATTAAGTAAGATTCATACCAGCTACGCAGGGATGGCTAAATACTAGGAAAACATCATGAATTTAATCTACCACATTAATAAAACAAGGGTAAAGAAACCACATGATCATATTACCCCATACAGAAAAGGCAACACCTATTCTTGATACAAACACTCTACAAAATAAGAAAAGAAGGGCAATTTATCAGCAAAATTATGGACATATATGCAAAACTAACAGCCAACATCACTCTCAATGGAAAGGCACTGACACCATTCCCCTTGCAAACAGGAACCAAATAAGGATGCCCTTTATCACCACTCCTATTTCATATTGTGCTGCAAGTCTTAGTCAGATCTACAAGACAAGAAAGGGACATTAAAGGTATCCAAATTGCCAAAGAAGAAGTAAAATTCTCTGTATTTGCAGATGACATGATCCTATACTTTGAAAATCCCAAAGAATCAGCAAAAAAATTAATGGAACTCCTTGAAAGATCCAGTAAAGTGGCTGGTTGCAAGATCAACATACAAAATCTGCTGGATTCCTTTATACTAATAAAGAGAGCTCCAAAATGGAAATCAAGAAAACACATCAATTTTCAACAGTCACCCAAAAGTCGAAGTACTTAAGAATAAATCTAACCAGAGAAACAAAAGACCTACACAAAGAAAACTACAAACAGTAGTACAAGAAACCGAAAGAGTCCTACAAAAAAAGAAGAATATACAATGTTCATGGATAGGAAGAATCAACAGTGTGAAAATGTCAACACCACCCAAAGCAATCTACAGACATAATGCAATCCCAATCCACATTCAAACCATTTTCTTTAAAGAGATGGAAAAACTAATCACCAACTTCATACAGAAAGAAAAGGGAGTCTGGGTAAGCAAACCATTACTGAAATAGAAGAACAGAATAGGTGTCTCACTTCTTGAACTCAAAACCTACTACACAGCCACAGTAATCAATCAAAACAGCTTGGTACCAGTACAACGAAAGACACACAGATCAATGGGAGAGAACTGAAAACCCAGATATCAATCTATCCACCTGTACTCAGTTTATTTTTGATAATGGACCAACACACATTAAATAGGAAGGAGATAGTCTTTTCAACATCTGGGGCTGGCAAAACTGGAAATCTATTGACAGAAGAATGAAACAAAACCCATAGCTTACACTATAGATAAAATGAACTTAACTAGATTAAAGATCTAAATGCAAAACCTAGAACTATAAATATCATCAATGAAAAAATCAGGGGCTGTGATTCAAGGTATAAAAGCACTATCAAACATAACTGAAAACACAGAGACAGCAGAACACAAAATCAATGGCTGGGACCACCTAAAAATTAGACACTTATGTGCATTAAGGAGTCCTGGGGTGGCACTGTGGGCTAATGCTCTGAACTGCAGAGTCGGTTTGAAATGCCAGGTTGGTGGTTCAAGTTCACCAGTCGCTCCTTGAAAACCCTATACAGGGTCACTGTGGGTTGGAACCACCTTGACAGCACTTAACAACAATGTGTACAAAATATTTCACCAATAGAGTAAAAAGAGACCCCATATACTGGGGGGTGAAATTGGCAATAACATACAAAGTTCTACTGATCAAACTTTAAAGAATGATTCAATACCTTAACAAGAAGAAGACAAATATTCCAATTAAAAACAAGGCAGAACAATACACTTGGTAGACAGGAATGGGCAACTTAGATATTGGCTACCCAAAGTTGTGTGTGTGTGTGGGGTGGGGGGGATTACAAAGGCAAGAAGTGACTGGCTTACAAGCTTTCAAGAGGGAGCCTAGATCCAGAGGGCACGGAGGAAGGTAGAATCTCCACTGAGTAATATCCAATCTGTCTGGGAAGGCCTGATGAAAGGAAATGTGGATAGCACTCATGTGGGATAATGAATAATTACTATCAGGACTGACTGTGAGGGTGGGAAA
>NW_006409643.1:41996-44435 GCF_000296735.1 Chrysochloris asiatica | reverse complement strand
ATGCCACACTAGCCATTATAGAGATGCAAATCAAAACGAGATGCCATCTTACCATAGCATTAATAGCAAAGTTCAAAAACAAAAACAAAATACAACAAATATTGGAGAGGGTGTGGAGAGTATGGGACCCTACTACACTGCTAGTGGGACTGTAAAATGATGCAAACTCTGTGGAAAACAGAATGGCACTTTCTGAGAA
This sequence comes from Chrysochloris asiatica, assembly GCF_000296735.1. Taxonomy (NCBI): domain Eukaryota; kingdom Metazoa; phylum Chordata; class Mammalia; order Afrosoricida; family Chrysochloridae; genus Chrysochloris; species Chrysochloris asiatica. The sequence goes on along the minus strand of NW_006409643.1, from coordinate 44,236 downwards.
AGCTGGAAACAGAAATACTGTCTGACCCAGCAATCTCTCTACTTGGTATAGAATCACAACACAAACAGGTATATGCACATCCATGTTCATTGCAGCATTCTTCAGAACAGCCAAAAGGTGGAGACAGCTGAGCCATCCATCATCAGAGGTATGGCAAAATAAACTTTGGTACATGTACATAACGGAATATTATGCAACACTGAAGACTAATGATGAATCTGTAAAATACCGCATAACATGAAGGAACCTAGAGGACCTCATGCTGAGTAAAATTAGTCGATTGCAAAGGGATAGATATTGTACGAGACCACTACTGCAGAAAGCCAAGAAGAAGTTTTCATTCTATAATAAATGCTCTATGATGGTTGCCAGGTGTGTGAAGGGAGAATTAGTAACTGGGTGAATGTAGACACATGCTAACTTGGATAATGGGGAAAGCAGTTAAAAAAAAGAAAGAAAAAAGAAGAACAACAAAAAAGTGAATAGCTTTCCTCTGTTCTTTTTGTCTGTTTTTTTTTTTTTTCTCCATGTACTGGAAGGAAAACAGTGTATACTTATTTTCTTACTCAGACAAACCACCGGGAACTTCCCCACAAATTTAAAAAAGGGACTGGAGAGAAGAGGGGGAAAGGCAAAGAAAGAGAAAGGCTGAGCACCATGCGAGTGTGGTTAATGTGGCTGGGCTGTGCATGTGACAATAGTTGAAAAGTCACAAGACCCTCCAAGAGCTCAAGAGAGAGTAGAGAAACACACATAAATCAAGGAAAACACAGACAAAACTTTAGAAGACTTCAGGAAAGCAATACACAAATACAACGACAAAACAGACAGAAACCACTAATGAAACTAAAATTTCAGACACAGAAAATGCATTGGAAGGACAAAGAGTTGGAATTTAATATATGGAAGTCAGAATTAGCAAAACAGAAGGGAAATTACTTGATACCAGTCTGTAAGGGAATAATAAGAAAAAAATAATTAAGAAAAATGAGGAAAATCTGAGAATTATGTGGAACACCATCAAGAGGAACAATCTACACATGACTGGAATTCCAAACTAGGAAAAGACAAACACGAAAAGCAGGGGGCGGGGCTTGATGCCGCTAGGGTGGAGGTGCAGTAAAGTTAATGTTCTCCCATATACCAGGGAGGCAGACAACAACTGTGAAAGTTACTCTGAATTAACCAATAAGAAGAGTGAAAAGGGAAGCCCACATCTACCTGGAAGCAATCAGAAAGCATAAAAAATATCAAAACACATACTCAATTAAGTATTAAGGCCACAGATAAACACTAAACATGTCCAAGAAGCAAAAGCAGATGACCACATCAGCACATGTCCAGAAACAAGATAAAATGTCTGAGACAAATGACCTAGCGGTATACCTGGACTCCATTTTGGAAGGAGGGCAGGCCTTGGAAATGCCTGAGAAGGAATTCAGAAAAATGATTTTAAAATGCTTCACAACACTTTATAATAGAGTTGAGAAAATAAGGAAGAAGTCAGGAAAGCACTACAGGAACAATCAAATAAGATAGATACAGCATTGGAATCAATTCAAAACCTACAGGAAGAGGACCAAACGATCAATATCAGAAATAGACAATCCTCTGAAAGGGCAGAGGAGTAGAATAGATGAGATGGAAGGCAGAACCAGTGAGATGGAAGACAAATCTCTCAATACCACTAAAATAGAAGAGCAAACAGAAAAATGGATAAAAAAATCTGAAGAAGGTCTAAGATTCACGTTGGACAACATGAAGAAGAATAACTTAAGAATTATCAGCATTCCAGAACAAGAAGAAGAATCATACAAGTCCACAGAAGAAATAGTTGAAGAACTGCTAGAAGAAATTTTCTCTAACATCCTGAAAAGTGAAAAGATAAAACATTCAAGAAGCTCAACAAACCCCAGGAAGGACAGACCCCAAAAGAATATCACCAAGACATACTATAATCAAGCTCTTCAAAACCAAAGATAAGGAGACACTCCTGAAAGCAGCTAGGGAAAACAGAAGTGTTCCATACAAAGGCAAGCAAGTCAGATTAAGCTCATATCTCTCAGCAGAAACTATGCAAGCAAGAAGGCAATGGAGAGACATCTCTAAAACCCTGAAAGAAAAAAAAAAATTATCCAGCAAAGCTATCAATCAAATATGACAGTGTAATCAAAACATTCCAGGATAAACAGAAGCTAAGGGATTTTGCCAAAGCCAACCCTGTGCTACAAAACATACTA
>NW_006409643.1:36124-37786 GCF_000296735.1 Chrysochloris asiatica | reverse complement strand
AAGCAATACCATTTACAATAGCCACCCAAAGGATGAAATATCTAGGAATAAATGTAACCAGAGAAACAAAGGACTTATACAAAGAAAACACACCAAAAGCAGAGAAAATTGTTGAAGATTTTCTGGCAGAAAACTTCCTAATATCATGAAGAATGAGAAGACAGCTATCCAAGAAGTTACACAGACCCCAAATAGGATAAACTGCAAAAGAAAATCAACAAGGTATATTATATTTAAACATTCAAAAAAGCAAAGTCAAAAAAGTTAACAAAATGTTAACTTACAAGGTGAACCAATAAGACTAAGTTTTCATTTCTTGAGAAAAATCATGCAGACAAGAAGGCACTGGAATAACATAGAAAACACTGAAATTGAAAAAAAAAAAAGAAAAGAAAAGCCAACCAAGAATTACATCTCCAACAGAATTGTCCCTCAATACAATGGCAAAATTAGGACATTTCCAAATAAACAAAAATGAAGGGAATTTCTAAAAATCAGACCAATATTATGAGATGCACTAAAGAGAAAACCAGTATCAGACAGCAACCTGATATTAAGTTACATGACAAACCCACCCAGAAACCAACCTAAATAAAGAATTTTCAAAGATCAAGGTATGCTACAACTGTGAAAAAGGGAACTGGAGACATCAATCTATAAACAACAACTTTGAAACTAAAAGAGGAAATAAATGGTGTAGATACCAAATTTCCATTTGGAGAGGAAGTCAAGCCATTATCAAGATTGAACACAATGTTTCAAACTAGGAAATATTACAAGTATATGTCAGAGTAACCATTAAAAACTTAATAAACCATCTCACCAACAAAAAAAAGAAAATGATAAAGACTCAATAAACATAAAACAAAAGCAAAGGATTGGAAAAGAAAATCTACGAACAGAAAGAACTCAGTATATATAATTATATGGAAGAAAGAAATCATAAGCAATATAGAAAAAGCACAACAAAATGACAGCAATAAATCCATGCCAGTTTGTAATGACACCAAAAGTAAACAGATTAAATGTACCCTTACCTGTCAAGAGACAGAGAATGCCAGAATGAGTAAGAAAACATGACTCATCAACATATTACCTATAAGAGACAAACCTTAGATGGAAAGATAAAAGTTAAGTTAAAAATTAAAGGAAGGGAAAAAAAATGAAGAAAAAAACACACCCAAAAGTGCATAAGTGGCAATATTAATGTATGATGATAATACTTTAAGATAAAACCACCACAGGGAGACCAGGAAGTGCATTACATAACCAAAGTAAATGTCTTACAAACACAATGAAACAGTTCCAAAATATTTGTAACAAACTTTAAGCTATTGAAAAGAAAAATTAGAAAGCAAAATGACATTAAAAATACAGGAAAGAAATACAAGACCAAAATGGAGGTCAGAAAAGATGCTAAAACTTGCTTTAGAATCCAGAGAAGCTAACGTGAAAGGAAGAAATGAAGTAAAAGAGCTGTACAGAAGAAATCAAAAGGTGGTTCAAGAAGACATAGAGGGAACAAACAAGATGGCGGATCGGGCGGACGTATAGTAGAGAGCTCCGCCAACAACAACACAGAATACCCGAACAAGCAGGCTCAGGAGATGGTCCCAGAACTCTGAACCACATATAAAGGAATACTTAGAAGGTTGGAAGGCT
>NW_006409643.1:7016-9396 GCF_000296735.1 Chrysochloris asiatica | reverse complement strand
CCCAAGATGGTGGCTCAGGGAGCAGCTGAGCATCTTGAATTTAGAAAGTACCAGATTTCTTGCTTCTGCTACAAATTCCCCTAGGTGTAAGCCTTCCAACCTTCTAAATATTCCTTTATATGTGGTTCAGAGTTCTGGGACCATTCCCTGAGCCTGCTTGGTCCGGTATTCTGCGTTGTTGCTGGCAGAGTTCCTCACTGCACTTCCACCTGATCTGCCATCTTGTTTTTTCCTCTATCTGTTTTTGCTTTCAAATTTCCAGATCAGATCAGTAGGATTAACACATTGAAGATTAATAAATCCAAAAGAGTAGCTCACCCAATTGGAAGTACATAGTTCAGGTTGTCTTAATGTTGCTATTGTTAATGTTGTTGTTGATAGGTGCTGTCGAGTTGGTACCACTCATAGTGACCCTATGCAGAACAGAACTAAACACTGCCTGGTTCTGCACCAACCTCAGTTACATTTGAGCCCATTGCTGTTTCTACTATGCAAATCCATCTCATTGGGGGGGGGGGGTGTCCTCCTCTTTTTCACTCACCCTCCACTTTAACAAACACTATGTCCTTCTTCAGGGGCTGGTCCCTCCTGACAACATGTCCAAAGTATGAGAGACCAAGTCTCACCTACTTGGCTTCTAAAGAGCATTCTGGCTGTACTTCTTCCAACACAGATTTGTTGGTTCTTCTGAAAGTTCATGGTTATTTTCATATTCTTCTCCAATACCATAATTCAAATGCATCGATTCATTTACAGTCCTTCTTATTCATTGTCCAACTTTCATATACACATGTTGGTGAATTGCCACAGAGTCAGTTTTGACTTATAGTGACCCTGTCTGTATAGGGTTTCCAAGGAACAGCTAGTGGGCTTGAACTGCCAATTTTGTGGTTCACAGTCCAGTGCTGATACTATACAGTGCCATACCAGAAGTACACATGCATATGAGGAGACTGAAAATACCATGGCATGGGTCAGGCGCACCTTAGCCCTCAAACTGCGGTATCTTTGCTCTTGAACACTTTAAGGAGGTCTTGTGCAGCAAGTTTGCCCAGTGCTATATGTTGTTTGATTTCTTGACTGCTGCTTCTAGGAGTCTTGATTGTGGAGCCAAGCAAAATGAAGTCTTTGACAACTTCAATATCTTTTCCATTTATCATGATGTTGTTTATTGATTTATCTTTAAATTTTTCTTAACACACATTTATATTTAAATTCCTAGAAATACACCATATCTCTAGGGTTCAATATAGTTCCAGATAGAAGAAAAATTGAAATTAAACATGACTGCTGTTGTTATCAGTAATAATAATGATGATTTCATAATCCACACCCATCAAGTTTATTCTGATTCATAATGACATTATGTTGTTGTTATTGAGTGCAGGTGAAGTGGTTCCGACTCATAGAGAACCTGTATTGGGTTTCTGAGGAGCAGCTGATGAGTTTGAACTGACGACCTTGCCATCAAACCAACCTTGTAGTTCACGGCTTACCCTACAGTGCTACACCAGGACTCCTATTGTTGTTAAGTGCCATCAAGTCAGTTCCAACTCATAGCAACCCTGAACAGGGTTTCTGAGGAGTAGCTTGTCAGCTTGAACCACCAACCTTCCAGTTCAGTGCACTCTAGGCCATAGTAAAACTGTCCTATAGATTTCCAAGGCTGTAATCACCTGGTGTGGTGCTGTAGGATCAGCACTGGACTGTGAACCACAAGGTCAGCAGTAGAAACCTATCAGCTACTCCTTGGAAACGCTATACATGGTGGCTGTGAGTTAGGACCAACTCAACATTTAATAAGAACAATCTTCTCCAGCTCTGACTGCCAATCTTTCTCCTACTGGGCAACTAGTGGGTTTGAATCGCTCCCCGTTTGGTTAGCAAGCGAGCCCTAACAACACTCCTTAGGATAATGGTACAACTCAAACTTCACTTCAGACAAGTCTAATAGTCACATTTTTGTATACAGAGCTGCCATCTTTCACATTTCTAAATCAACTGCAATGCATAACCCATACACTTTACATTCGTTACAAAATGTAAACTGAAGGCTAAGTGACTCAGAATTCAAAGTTCACTCTGTGCCTGGGTACTTCAAATGTTAATCAGAGGAAGAATTAATAGTGATGTAGAAACCCAAGCTTGAGAACTAAGGTACGCTTGACCCAAGCCATGGTATTTTTAATAACCTCATATGCATGTTAAAGCTAGACACTGAATAAGGAAGATTATAGAAGAATTGATGCATTTGAGTTATGGTGTTGTAGGAGAATATCCAAAGTGCCATGGGCTACCAAAAGAACAAACAGATCTGTGTTGGAAGAAGTGCAGCCAGAGTGTTCCTTGGAGGCCAGGATGGCCAAACTTCGTCTCTCAT
>NW_006409643.1:4857-6806 GCF_000296735.1 Chrysochloris asiatica | reverse complement strand
AACAACAAGAAGAGACCCAAGACCTTCTGTGGGGTTCTTTGATTGTATAGCCCCAATGTTTTGCCCAATATATACGAGCTCCGAGAATGGAAGAGCCAAAGATTTGCACAGACCCTGGAGCCTTGTGGTTTTGTCAAGTGTTTAGAAGACTATGTAGTCTGTACTCTCTCCAAAGTACAAAATCAAAGATAAGATTTTGGAGTACTTCCTGAAACCAAGTGCCAGGACGACCGAAGGTTCCTTCTAGGGTTTTGTATTCTCTAGTCTCTGTGGCCATTAGCCACTCCTCTCCTGTCTGCCAACTCATGACTAAGATTATGTGGCGATACAGATGTCTTTCAACCCGGGGCAGCCCCACTTTGTGCGTAAGGCCCTTCCAAGGGAAGGAAAGAAGTCCCAACCAGGGACGTCTATGGAATTCTATTATGGCAACACCATGCGCTGTTCTTTCTTGTTGTTGGTAAGTGCTGTGGAGTCGTTTCAGACTCATAGAGACCCTATATAGGGTTCCCAAGGAGGGGCTGGTGAGTTTGAACTGCCGACCCTGCGGTTCAAACCAGCCTTATGGCCAAGCGCTTATCCTACAGTTCCACCCGGACTCTGATTCTTTCTTATCGATATTTGAATATGCGCACAGCATCTCTCCCAAGACAGCACTCCTAATAACCATAAGGGGTTTGAGTAGCAATCCCAGAGAGCGTTGCCCCAGACCCGAGTCTTGCACCCACATGGTCGCTGCCTCCAACGAGAACCGGGCGCACGGCCCAGGCAGCCAGGGAGGCCTCAGTTTGTGCCCCTCTCCCCACTAGGCTGCCGGGAGTGCTCACTCCGCCCGGGCACCCTGAGCAGGATTCGCTTTCGTTTTCGCCGCCAACTTCCCGAGGCCTGAGTAGGCAGTTAGGGGTCGCTGCTGCGGCGGCCTCGCCCAAAGAAACAGGCAAGAAGCCCGAACCCAAGCAGTGCCGGCCCGGAAAGAGGGCTCAGCGGGCTCTGGGGACCTGGGCCAAGGGGGCTCTCTCACCGTGCTTCGCCCTCCAGTGCGCCTCTCCTGGCGCTGACCACCGCGCAGGGTCGCCTGCTTCCCAGCCTCAGTCTCCAATTGCGCCGTGAGCCGGGTGGCGCGTGCGGGGGACCAGTGGTTAGACTGCCTGGGCGCGGGAAGCAGTCAGGCGTAAGACCGGGACCACTTACTAGTTTCTACTCCTCCAAGTGAGCCGGCCCTCTCCTATACAAGGCCTTGGCCGACTCTTCCACTTCCTCCTCCTCCTCAGCGCTTCTCCTCCCCTCCTCCTCCTTTAGTTCTTCCTCCTCCGGCGCCAAGTCCGGTCCAGCTCTAGATCCAGCTCCGGCTCCCGTACTTGCTACTGCGCTCCTCCTCCTGATTCCGCTCTTCCTCCACTGGCTCCGGCTCCGGCTCCAGATCCAGATCTGGTTCTCGCACTTGCTTCTGCGCTCCTCCTCCAGATTCTGCTCTTTCTCCATCGGCTCGGGCTCCCTGAACTTGCCCGGGAAGCAGAGAAACGCGCCCTTACTTGCAAGGCAGCCAGTGGGACAGACAGGTTGACATATGGAGAGGAGGTTGGTGGTGGTGGTTATGTGCCGTGGAGTCGGTTCCGACTCATAGCGACCCTGCATAAGGTTTCCGAGGCTGTAAATCTTTACGGGAGCAGAAAGCCTTATCCTTCTCCCCCCAGAACCACTAGTAGTTTCAAACTGCTGACCCTGAGGTTAGCAATCTGGAGGGGAGGAGTGCCCCCAAATGTCTTCCTACCACTGCTCCTAAATACTCCCTCCCCCACAGATTAAAAATCCCACAATAGTCTGTCCTCTAAAGTTAATTCCAGAGACCTCCTTCCAGCTTGCAGGGGTTAAGTGCTGTTGAGTCAGGCCCTACTCATTGATTGTTGTTAGGTGTCATCGAGTCGGTACCGACTCATGTTGTTGTTGTT
>NW_006409643.1:0-597 GCF_000296735.1 Chrysochloris asiatica | reverse complement strand
TAGCACTGTAGGATCAGCACTGGACAGCAAACCACAAGGTAGGCAGTTCAAGCCTACCAGGTGCTCCTTGGTAGGGTCACTATGAGTTGGAACTGATTCTAAGGCACTTAAGAGCCACAACAATATGGCCCAAGGGCGGATGTTCCCCACGCTATTCCCCATGCCTTGAAAGATTTCAAGATTTAAGGATCACAATCTGACAGGCCAAAAGAAAGAAAGTGTTGTTAAATGACAGAATTCTCTGTAGCACATGGCATATCTGGAGCACTGGGTGGGTAGAGTTGGACATTACAGAGTTCAATCCAAGCTTGGTCCTCTCAGTTCTAGAACCACAGGCAAATGACATTTCTCTTACCTCCCTTCATCTGTAAAGTAGGCTAATAAAATCACTCTCAGCAGGGCTGTCCAGGAATAAACCAGATATTTACTGTGCAGCCCTTTACAATGTGAAGACTGAAGCAAAAGCAAAATATTTGTTATAATGGTATATTAAGAAGCAAGTTATAACATTGTACACCTTGTAAAGGTGTACAACTTGATTGTTGTTAAGGGCCATCGAGTTGGTTCTGATTCATAGCTACCCTATATAGGGTTTCC
>NW_006409642.1:44841-45909 GCF_000296735.1 Chrysochloris asiatica | reverse complement strand
CAAATACAGATCTCTTCCAATCAGTTTGCCAGATAGTTGTCCTCCAAATTTCTTGGTATAGATGAGTGCCTCCCATGCCGTCTCATTTTCTTGAAAGATTTAAATTTGTATTCCATCAATTCCCAGTGCCTTATTCTTTGCCAATTCCTTCAATGCATCTTGGACTTCTTCCATCAGGATCCTTTGCTCTTGATCATATTCTATCTCTTCATACAGTTGAACATCAACCATTTCCTTTTGGTACAGTGACTCTGTGTATATTTCCCATCTTCTTTTTATGCTTTCTGCATCATTCAATAATTTGTACATGAGTGGTAGACAGGAAAGAAAAGATCAAAGTGGATGTTAGAAAAGACTAAAGTTTGCTCTTGAACATAGAGAAGTTAAGCAACTGGTAGAAATGAGGGAGTAGAGAAGCTGAACAGAAAACTTCAAAGGGCAGCTAGAGAACACAAAGTAAAGTATTAAATTGAAATGTGCAAAAACTTGGAGTTCAAAAGCCAAAAGAGTAGAACACTCTTAACAATTCTAAAGCTTAATAAAATGAAGAAAAAAGTCAAGACTTGAAATATTGAAAGATAGTATTGGAGCTCCGGTATGACACTGAAGGTTAAGCACTAGATTGCTAATCACAAAGTCAGTGGTTCAAATCCACCTGCTGCTCTTCAAAAACCCCATATGGAGTAGCTATTAGTCAGAACTGACATAGGAAGTGATGGTGTTTTCGGTGGCCGGGGGATGGGTCTGTGTGGTATACCCTTTGGTTATTTGATGATGCAGGGATGGGATGGTAATCATTGCAATGAAACGAAATACAATAGATGATTGTAAAGCTGATGTTCTCCCATGTAAACCTCACAATAAAAACTTTAAAAAAAGATTGAAGTTGTTGACTTCATTTTTCTTACATCTACAATCAAGTTGAAGACTAAAGTGCTCCACCCAAGCCATGGTATTTTCCATCACCTCATACACATATGAAAGTTGGACAATGAACATGGAAGATTGTATAAGAATCAATGTTTCTCTGCTATGCAAAGATTTAGAGTTAGAAAACCAAAAGGGAAG
>NW_006409642.1:32070-43421 GCF_000296735.1 Chrysochloris asiatica | reverse complement strand
GGCAGCGGTGGTGAGGTTGGCCCAGGATCGAGCATTGTTTCATTCTGCTGTGCATGGGGTCGCTATGAGTCGGTTCCGACTCGATGGCACCTGACAACAACAACAACAACAACATAAGAATCAATGCACTTCAATTATGGTGTTGGTGAAGAATATTGAAAGTCCCATGGACTGCCAGAAGAACAATAAGTGTCTTGGAAGAAGTACACCCAGAATGTTCTTTAGAAGCAAGGATGGCAAGATTTCTTCTCTAGTATTTTGGACATATTATCAGGAGAGACCAGTTCCTGGATAAGGACATCATGCTCGGAAATGTTGAGGGTCAGTGAAAAACAGGAAGACCCTACCAAAGAGATGGATTGACAAGGTGGCAGCAACAATGGGTTCAAATGTAACAACTATTGTGAGGATGACTCAGGAGCAGGGCAGTGCTCCATTCTGTTGTGCATACACTTGTATGAGCAGAACTGACTCAATGGCACCCAACAACAACAAAGTGACATAAACTCATCCATCCAATTTGCTCTCCAATTAGAAAATGTGTTGGGTTCCACTATGAAGCTTTCCATGACAACCTTTCAAATATTTATTTGGTCAACAAGTTATTTGTGGAACATCCACTAAATGCCATCGTGGATCCTACACACACACTCACACACACACACACACACACACACACACACACACGAGAAGATATAACATATATCATAATGAAACAAGTATTATGAAGTGCTATGAGAATTCCTAAGACAAGACTTTATATATTCTAAGAGGTCAAAAAGTTTTTTCTAAGTTACATTTAAGTTAAAAAGGGGTCTGAGTATTATGAAAAACCTAAAGGTTGAAATAAGCAAGAAGTAGAAAGATTAGAAAAGTCATCTGAAAGGAGACTGTGGAAGTAGGCGGAAGTCGCATAAAACCTAAGTGGGTGCTGTCAATTTTTCTTTCTTTTTTTCCCCAGGTATGCATATTTAAACAAAACTAAACAATAAATTCAAAAGGTACAAAGTATATCACTTCTGTTGTTATGTGCCGTGGAGTCAGTTCCGACTCATAGCGACCCTGTACAGGGTTTCCAAGGCTGTAAATTTTTACAGGAGCAGAAAGCCTCATCTTTCTCCCGCGGAACAGCTGGTAGTTTCGAACTGCTGACTTTGCCGTTCGCAGCCCGATTCATAACCACTATGCTACCAGAGCTCCTTATATCACTTTTAAGCCTTATTTATGCTGTATATCTCTCAGGGTATAAATAATATTCACAATACTTTCTCAATTCATGGAAAACTCATTATCTTTTCAATCTATTTTTCCATGAAACTTTTGAAGCTTCCTCATATACTGGAGTCCTGAGGTGGCACTGTAGGATAAGCACTGGACTGAAAGGTCATTTGTATTGCAAAGTCAGCAGTTTAAAGTAACCAGCCATGCCTTGGGAACCCTATACTAGGTCGCTGTGAGTGGGAATCTACTTGATAGCACTTAACAACAACAACATATGCTGTGGGAGTAGGTTAATCAACTGGGCTATGACCTGAGAGGCCAGGTGGTTTCAGCCCACTAGCTGCTGCTTCATGTGAGAAAGATGTGGCAGTCAGCATCAGAAACCCTAAGGAACAGCTGGTTCTACTTTGTTCTTATCGGGGTTGTTACGAGTCAAACTCAATTTGATGGCAGAGGGCTTTGTTTTTTTGATTTCCAGAATCTCCAGGCTATTCTAAAAGTTATTTGCATTTTCTGATAATTTACAAACCATGTTATCATGAAACTGGAATAAATCTTTCTTGAGGTGCTCAGTGTTAATATAAAGTTAGTTCCTTAGAAACAGGCACTTTTGTATGCGGAAAGGTGGGTGATGATGTATAACGCCAGAATGCTGACCTTAACCAGATCTCCCAGTGGAAGGGGTGAAGGACCTCCACCTTTCCCTTTCTTCTTATTCACTTCCCCTGATGTCATTGTTTCACATCACATAAAATAAAGACTCAATGATGTGAAAAAATGGTTTTATTGGGTATACTCAGCTTATTATTACCTATTATACTCATGGTTTATTCTTCAAGCTAATTGAAAAGTAATTATTTCACTATATAAAAGAATTCTAAAATAGCTCTCCAAATTCCTGCCCTTCCTTCCCACTGCAGTCCACCAGACACACCTTGGAAACCCTATACAGGGTCCCTATGAGGCAGAACCGACTATAAGACACTTCACAATAACCCTTATAGCACCTGGTAGAAACTGTGGTTATGAGGACATTGCACTTTCAAGATTAGTTTTAAAAAGAGATTATCTGCGTAGATTTGGCCTGAAAGAGTCTTGAAGGACTCCTGGACTTCCCTTTAGTCAGAGTTTGGCAGGGGGAGGGTCTATGGAAGGGTGGCCTTCAGTGTAGGGCTAGCAACATAAGAAGCCTACAATACAAGGCAAATTCATTCTGACAACGAACAGGAAGCCATACCCCAGATGATATCTGTTTAATACATACCTTGATTTAGCCTTGTGAAACTCTGATAAAACTTACTTCTTACTGATAAATGGGTGGTTTTGTTTTTTGTTTTTTGTTTTTTTTTTTAAGTTACTGAATTTACGGTTATTTGCTGTCAGGATAAGAAAATATTACACAACTTAAGGCATTTCTCATGTTATCAAATACCTAAAAACCCTGGTGTGGTGTTATAGGATAATCACTGGACTGATAATCCCAAGGTTGGCAGTTCAAACTCACCAGTCATTACTCAGAAACCTACACAGGAGCTCTAAGAGTTGGACCAACTCCAAGGCACTTAGCAACAACATAGCATGTCTGATAGTTCTTCAGATTTCATTTAGCAAATTGTTTCCTTCTGAATCACATAAAAATTAATTGCACAGTGTCTCAATATTCCTCACTCTAATATAAAAGCCAGGGGTCCTGGTGTGGCGCTGTGGGTTAATACTCTAGACTGCAAAGTACGTTTGAACTGCAAGATTGGTGGTTCAAGCTCACCAGTCACCCTTGGAAACCCTCTACAGGGTCGCTATGGGTCGGAATCGACTTGACGGCACTTAACAACAACCTAAAGGCCACTGAATCTGAGTCCAAATTCATGTTCAGTGAGAATGGATCTTTTTGATCTGGCCTCATTCCTGACTAGTCACCAAAGATTGGAAGGATGTGGAGAGTACATTCTGCACCATGAGACGCAGACTCTGGGAGAGAAAAGCGGATGAGGCTCATCCTTTAATTAGGATTAAATTGAACTTTAATTAAATTTCCTAATATAATTTCTGGGGAAAACAAACTGCTGTGCTCGCAGCGTCACGGGACGCGCGCAGTTGTTTCAGGCAGAAGCGTCGACCATACACTAGGGGGCAGCATAACCAAGTGCTAAAATTACTGGGGCCACTTCAGGTGCAGCTGATAAATTACATTAGTTTAAAAATATCTTTAAAACTCAAAATAGTGTTCGTTGCTCACTCAGTCCACAGGCTACTGAGCGACATAAAAGTCAGGATAACCCATCTTGCTCATTGTTGTTGTGAAGTGTCATCGAATCGGTTCCGACCCATGGTGACCCTATAAAGGGTGAGCTTGAATCGCCAACCTTGCAGTTTAAACGGATTTGCAGTCTGGCGCATTAACCCACAGGACTACACCATTGTTGTTGTTGTTGTTAAGTGCCGTCGAATCGGTTCCGACCCATAGCGACCCTGTACAGGGTTTCCGAGGTTGTAAATCTTTACGGGAGCAGAAAGCCTCATCTTTCTCCCGCAGAACAGCTGGTAGTTTCGAACTGCTGACCCTGAGGTTAGCAGCCCGATTCGTAACCACTACGCTACCAGAACTCCTGTACAGGGTATCCTAGGAGCAACTGGTGAGCTTGAATCGCCAACCTTGCAGTTTAAACGGATTTGCAGTCTGGCGCATTAACCCACAGCACTACACCATTGAGACCCTTCTAATTAATGACGATCAGAAGGTACCGCCCAAAGGCCTCAGATGTAAACTCAAGCGCGCCTGCGCTAATGTCAGCTCCTGTTTGGGCGGAGAAGACCGATGAGCCAGGACCGGACGACGCTGCATGGGGCGGGACCAAGAGACACGTCGCGCCTGCGCGAAGGGTCTGACGGCGGGCTGCTACGTTTTTTGAAACGAGTGGCGGGGAACTGCTACTGGAGCCGCTGTTTACCCTGTGAAAGAGCGCGCCATCGTGCGTAGGTGCAACTATGGCGCTGCAGCTCACCCGGGAGCAGGGTATCACCCTCCGCGGAAGCGCCGAAATTGTGGCCGAGTTCTTCTGTAAGTTCTCCATGCGCGGGCCAGGGTTGGGGTGAACCGAGGCCAGCCGTCCCGTAGGCCCGCGACTCGGCCTCAAGCAATGGGCCGCTGCGGTCCGGAATTCATGCCTCGCGGGTCTGCGCCGTCTGTCCGGCTCCAGCTATGGGGGTAGAGGTGGGTACTGGGAGCGTACAAAGAGTGGAGGAGGAGGCTTTGGTGTCGCCAGGCCCACCTAGCGGTGTAGCCGCTTCACCCGGAGCGTTTCTTTAGTGTGAATCTTCACCCTACGCTACTCCTCCCGGGACTGGGTGCCACAGTGAGTGTTTTACCCAGCCCCTGCCTCTTAGTGCATCTAACACCCGAGATAACGACCAGACTTGTAATAACACTCTGAAGGGAGAAAAGAAGCTTGTCTGGACATTTGCCAATCCCTCCAAGCCTGTTTTGACACCATCTAGCCATGAAGTCCTGGTGTGGCTCTGTGGGTTAATGTGCCAGACTACAAAGCCGTTTGAGCTGCAAGGTCGGCGGTTCAAGCTCACCAGCTACTCCTCGGAAACCCTATACAGTGTCGTTATGGGTCGGAACCCGGTTTGACGGCACTTAACAACAACAACAACAACCAAGGAGCTCTGGTAGCATAGTGGTTACGGTTCGGGCTGCTATCCTCAGGATCAGCAGTTTGAAACTACCAGCTGTTCCGCGGGAGAAAGATGAGGCTTTCTGCTCTCGTAAAGATTTACAGCCTCGGAAACCCTGTACAGGGTCGCTATGAGTCGGAACCGACTCCACAGCACATACCAACAACCATGGAGTCCTGGAGACCTGGTGTGGTGCTGCGGGTTAATGCGCAGGACTGCAAGGTGAGTTCAAATTCAGATTACATGGTTGTTGTTGTAGTGCTGGCCGAGTCGGTTCCGACCCATAGCGACTCTGTTTAGGATTTCCGAGGAGCAGCTGGTGAACTTGAACTGCCGACCTGGAAGTTCAGACAACTTTGCCATCCACAGTGCCACACTGGTTAATGTATTTTGGCATTCAATGGTCTTTTGCATTTAATGCATCTAGTGCTTCAACTAGAAGCAAGATTTTATTATATTTAATGCCACTTTGTAAAACTATTCAGCTTTCAGTAACAAGCAAACACCTGTTTCAGCACTGACACTTTTATAGCATTGTTAAAAATTGTAGCCCCCTTTAAAATATTTTTCATTTTCTGAAGTTTCGCATGACAATGACTTTACTTAGAAATTTTCTTGTTTTGTTTTCAGCATTTGGCATTAACAGCATTTTATATCAACGTGGCATATATCCATCTGAAACCTTTACTCGAGTGCAAAAGTACGGGCTCACTTTACTTGTGACTACTGATCCTGAGCTTATCAAATACCTAAATAATGTGGTGGAACAGCTAAAAGGTATTTAAAAGTAGTTTGCGTTTTGCTGCCCTGGTGGTCGTTTTTTTGTTTTGTTTTGTTTCGTTTTGTTTTTTAGCTTCCTAGGATCAGCACTGGACTGCATACCAACCCCAAGATGGCAGTTCAAATCCACCAGGTGCTCCTCGGAAATTTTTTACAGAGTCACTGAGTCAGAACCAACTTGATGGCACTTAAAAACAGCATTGTTGTTGTTAAATGCAGTTGAGACAGTTCCGACCCATAGCAACCCTGTATAGGGTTTCCAAGGAGTGGCTGGTGAGCTTGAACTGCCGACCTTGCAGTTCAAACGCTTTGCATTCTGGTGCATTAATGCTCAGCACCACGCCAGGATTCCTGACAACAACAACATAGAAAAGTGAAAATACTATCTTCCAAATATAGTGATTCTCAGTTTGTTGAAAATAAATAGTATATAAATGGAAAGAAATCCTTTTCTCCACCACATTCTGAATAAGCTATTTTGATGTTAGGAATCTGATATAGCTTAAGTAATTCAAAACTTCATATGACCAAATGGAACAAGATACAGCTAATTATATCTGCCTGAGAAACTATTATAAAGTCTTAACATACTGCTTTCTCTGTAGCTTCTGAGTGGTTTTTTTTCCCACTTGTTTCCCTTTGTCTTTCTGTTAATTTGTTTGTGACTCAGTAAATTATTTTTACCTGAACACTCTTTTTTTCTTTAGCTCAGGAAGTTGCTTTATTACTTGTTACCTCAGTTAAGTTTTCTGCATGTATTTTTCTTCCTTCTAGAATTTGGAGCCCTGGTGTGGCACTGCAGGATAAGCACTGGACTGCAAGGTCAGTTTGAACTACAAGATCGGTGGTTCAAACTCACCAGCCACTACTTGGGAACCCTATACAGGGTCCTCCAGAGGACTCAGACACTTAAAATAACAAGAACTTGTCAGTTTCTCTCAACTTAGTTTCTTCCACTTGTTTTTCCAGAACACTAGTTTGATTTTTAAGTGACCATCCTTTTTCTTTTGAACTTTTAAATTCAGAAATCATTTTTTATTGTTTTTGAGTTTTGGGATGTTTCAGTTGTAGGTTAATTACAGTTTTTTAATTGTAAAGAATAATTTTTTTTAAGTTAACTTTTGTGTTTTTCTGGTGATGACCATCATCAGGACTCTAAAACCTAAAATGCTTACTAAATATTACTATTTTTTTCTGTCTTTCCAGAGAACTTTGTTGACTTCTGGATATAGTATGTCAGTTTTCAAGGTTATCTCAGAGCTAAGGCCCTCCTCTCACTTTATAATCTCATTCTAGGTTATCTCTGACATGTGCGTAACTTCTAATAATCTGTGTTATAATATAGGTCAGCTCAAACTGCTCCATAGGGTTTCTGAGACTAAATCTTCATGGGAGTAGACAGCCTGATTTTGCTCCCATTAGGTGACTGGTGGGTTTGAGCCTTGGAGTTTGCCGTCCACTGTGCCACTAGGGCTCTGTGACAAATTTGTCTAGCACAAATCTCCTAATTCCAAACATACATCTAAGGGTTTCATGAAGTGTCTATCCAAGAGATACATCAGACTCATAATCTTAACTAAATTTAGCATTATATCCTAAATGGGACCACTTTCAATTCTCTTTCCTAGTATTGAAAAGTTCAACCATCCAGTCACTCATAACAAGACAGAAACTTGGACAAGATCCCTGACCTGTTCTTCTTTCTTATCTCTATAGCTAATCCAATGAGTGCTGGCAGTTTTGACCATGAACTCTCTTGGATTTGTGTATTCCATTTCTTAATCATGAAATATAATAATAAAAGCATGTAGTATATCCTCCTAAAGGAGCTCTTTATGTTACAAATCTGACTGCTAACCTCAGAGTCAGCAGTTCGAGATTACCAGCTGTTCCACGGGAGAAAGACAAGGTTTTCTGCTCCCGTAAAGATTTACAGCCTCGGAAACCCTGTACAGGGTCGCTATGAGTTGGAACCAACTCCACGGCACATAACAACAACAACAATAACATATCTTATGTGCTTTCATGTCTACGTCTTGTTTAAACTACTAATGGACTAACTGGTGTTTGTTGTTAAGTGCCTTCAAGTCAGTTCTGACTCATAGTGACCTTGTATAGAATTTCTGAGGAGCAGCTGATAGGTTTGAACCACCAACCCTGCCCTTAACAGTCCAGTGTTTATCCTACAGTGCTACACCTTCTAATTCATTTCAGTGGCATAGCCAGAATTATTTTATTCTGTCATAGCCAGACTAATTATATCATGCCCTGCTTCACACAAGTGACTTACCTGGTTTTTGTATTTCTTCTTCATTTGACCTACATGGCGTTGTATGGTCTGACTCCTGTTTATCTTTCCTTTCAAGACCTGACCTTGTTCCTTCCAGTTTCTTCACTACAGTTGCACTGGCCTCTAATTCCTTCTCATACTCTTCCTTTGAATATCTTAACCTTGTACGTTTAGCATATTCTCAGAACTAAGCTTAAGCCTTCCCTGATCTCCCTGAGTTGATCAGTGTTTCCTATTTAAATGCTGTTGTGCACTATATCCTTCATGGCACAACAAGAAAGCAGTCATCACAGTTGTAATTTCTCATGTGTAGTGCTGATTATATAGATTCTCATCTCCTTTTATCTTAGGTGAGGATAAAAATCTGTCTCATGCCTACTATATACTCAGCAGCCAGTACTATACTAGGTACAGATTTTGAGAATATGAAAGCAGGAGCTAGGTTATTGATGAAATAAATTTTCTAAGCAGGAGGGAGGAGAATACATAACCACAGTGCTTACAATAGGCAAATTCCTGTTTAAATTACCTAAGAAAGTTAAGTTCTGGTATGTTCCTTGTTATATGTTGCAGATTGGTTATACAAATGTTCAGTTCAGAAACTGGTAGTAGTCATCTCAAATATTGAAAGTGGTGAGGTCCTTGAAAGATGGCAGTTTGATATTGAGTGTGACAAGACTGCAAAAGATGACAGGTGAGTAAAATATTTTTATTTCTTTGATAAATTTTTTCCAAAACTTGTTTTCATCACTTTTGTTGTTAAGTGCCATGAAGTCTGTTCTAACTCATAATGACCCTGTATAGGTTTTCCGAGAAACTCCTGATGAGTTTGAACTGCTGACCTTACAGTTAAAACCAACCTTGCAGTCCAGAGCTTATCCTATAGCACCACACCAGGACTAGATGAGTTCTAAATGTATTGAACTAGTTTCATGTAAAGTAAATTGCATAAATTGTTTCCAATATAAATTTAATTTTCAGTCTCCTGTGGAAATGAATTGTGCTCATTTTAGCACATCATTGGTTTGTATAAATCGTATCCTCTAACATGCGTGCCCCTGGTCTATTATTATTGAATTCTAAACTTTAGTATTTATGCTTTGGGTTTGCACTGGACTGTTAACCTCAGGGTGGGCAGTTCAAACCCACCAGCCATTCCTTGGGAACCCAATACAGGGTTGCTATCAATCAGAATATACTCAGTGGCACTTAACAGCAGTGTGCAAAACTTTACAAAATATACTTGATGTACCAGTTAAGGGATATACTTAAAGGGATTTCCTTCAACTTCCTCCAAGCTTAAGCTGCTGCTCTGCTATCACTTCCTTTAGTGTTGTGAACTTCATAAGACCTATTCAAGGCAAAAATGTCATAAATGTTCATGAAATTCAGAAGATTCAAGACTTCTGGATCATTATATGCTGCTGTTTAGCATTGTCCTAGGCGTTCATATCTACAAACTCAGAACCATAGTTATTTCTCTAATGGAAGGTACTTTTCTTCTAAAGCCTTTAGTTTAGATTTAAAAAAGAATTTGACATACTGTTTTAATATTTAAGGCAATTGGAGGTAGACTTTGTTGTTTTTAAGTGCCGTCAAGTAGGTTCTGACCCATAGTGACCCTACTGTATAGGGTTTCCAAGGAGCAGCTGGTGAGATTGAACTGCCAACCTTGCAGTTCAAATGGCTTTGTAGTCTGGCATATTAACCCACAGCGCCACACTAGGAACTCAAAGGTAGACTTTAGACATTATTAAGAACCAAAATGATGATACTAATTGAATATGTTAGATACCACTTGGTATTTTGAGTTGCTGAAATTTTCTTAAAGAATCTGATAGCATTTTTAGTCATTTGAAACTAAATGGCATGATACTGATACTAAGACTAATCCTAAAACATGATTGAAAGGGTAAATGAAATTAATAAGGATATTTATTGTGCCTACTATTTGGAAGAAGTACAGCCAGAGTGCTCCTTAGAGGCCAAGATGACCAAACTTCCTCTCTCATACTTCGGACATATTGTCGGAGGGACCATTCGCTGGAGAAGAGTATCATGTTTGGTAAGGTGGAGGGTCAGAGAAAAAGAGGAAGACCCCAAAAGAGATGGATTTGGCCAAGTGGCATCATCGATGGACTCTCACGCATGGCAACAGTAGTTAGGTTAGCCCAGGATCGGGCAGTGTTACGTTCTCCTGTGCATAAGGTCACACTATGAGTCAGTACCCACTCAATGGCACCTAACAACAAGAACTAGATTGTAGGTCCTAAAACACTTTTATACATTATTTTATTTCAGAAGCATTGAAGCAGGTAAGTAATCTTAGTTACTAGTATGTTTAAATAACTTATTAAAATCTAAACTACATTAATTGGTTTGGTTTCTTTATAGTACACCCAGGGAAAAGTCTCAGAAAGCTATTCAAGATGAAATCCGTTCAGTGATCAGACAGATCACTGCCACAGTAACGTTTCTACCACTGTTGGAGGTGTCTTGTAAGTATTTGCACAACTTTTTATTCCTTTAATTTTAGACTAAGCTACTGTTTAAGAATTACCCTTTATTTTTTTTCTTAATAGTATCATAAATGAGAGAGAAAATATAAAGCAAAAGTAATGTATGTGCATTCTATATAATTGGGAAACACTGAAAAAGGAAGTGAAAACATTCACAGTACCCATTCTGATGTGATTACTTTTGTCATTTTTATTTTCTGTATATTCAGTTAGAAGTACAGCTATTATGTTTTGTTCTGTTCACTTATGATTCTTTCATTTATCAAGTATTTACTGAATGCCTACTACATGCCAGACAATAGTCTGGGTACTGAGTTACAACAGTGAACAAACCAAGGTGTTAGCTGTCCTGTGGCTCGCTTTCATTGTCCTGTGTGTTGATACACTTTTTGCAGTATTTTTTATTGTTTCCTGTTTGTTTTTTATTAAAAATAAAAAAACTGCATTTTTCAAACGTTAAAAAAAAAGATTAATGATTAGAGACCAAGTCAACAGAATACTATGTGTAGTTTAAAAAGTGAAAGAGGCAGGGAAGGTTGTTTTACTTATAAAAATTTAATGTGGTTTATTCCCAATTTAGGTTCATTTGATCTCCTGATTTATACGGATAAAGATTTGGTTGTGCCAGAAAAATGGGAAGAATCGGGACCTCAGTTCATTACCAATTCTGAGGAAGTCCGTCTTCGTTCGTTCACTACTACAATCCACAAAGTAAATAGCATGGTGGCCTACAAAATTCCCGTCAATGACTGATAGATAAGATGAGAAAAATAATGTGATTTGCAAGTCTCAAATGTGTTTTCCTGAAACTAAGTCAACTATAAGTTGATATGTTTTATTTCATTGGTTAATTTTTAAGATGG
>NW_006409642.1:0-31180 GCF_000296735.1 Chrysochloris asiatica | reverse complement strand
CCGTAGCCTGTATAGGGTTTTCTGAAGAGCAGCTGGCGAGCTTGAACCACCAACCTTGCAGTTCAAACGGCTTTGCAGTCTGGCGCATTAACCCATAGTGCCACATGTTGCTATGAGTTGGAAACAACTCGATGGCACTTAACCACAACAGCAGGGTGTGGGTCCAATATAATGAGTAAATCTTGTACTGTCAGTCTACTGGACTTTGGTTACACCTGCTTTAATCTCATAACAATCAAAATAAGCAGCAGTTGTTTATATGAAATGTTAGATGACATTTGAAATTAATTCAGTTTAGCAAATGTTTGATCATAGTATATTTCTAGGAATTAATTCATTTTAGCAAATGTTTGATCGTAGATTCTTTCTAGGAGTCCCTGGTTAAGTGCTGAACTACTAATCCAAAGGTTAGTGGTTCACACTCAGCTAGAGGCACCTTGAAAGTAAGCTTGGCAATCTGCTTTCAAAATGTCACAGCCCTGAAAACTCTGGGGTAGTTCTACTCTGCGCACATGGGGTTGCCATAAAGTGAAATATATTGGACAGCCATGACAGAGTCCTCATTATATCCTTAATATGGTCTTTTCTTATCAGTTTATGTTCTTTATATAAACAGCTTGCTTACTCTTATGCCTACATTAATGTTGTCAACAGGTGTGTTCTATCCAGTTTCCACATTTTTCCAAGATGGTTAAAAGCAAACTTCAAGAAATCTTTTATATTCACTGTTCTAAATCAATCTGTGAGTTGAAATCAACTCAGCAGCCATGGGCTTTCTGTTTTGTTTGAAACCCTACATACTTTCTCTGTGAGTCGATTGCACTTAAGAAGAATAACAATTATTAGACACTGTTGTTAACTCTTTATTAGCTCATTTTACTCTTATTAAGAAAATACAAAGTGTGAGTGCATTTATTAAAAAATTATATAATGAACATCAGTATACAAAAGTACTGGCACAAGGACCAGGATGAATAAAGCAAAATCCTAAACTTTCTGACGTGTAAAAATCTTATAAGGGAAAGGAAAATATTTTACAGAGCACCATAAAGTAATAAAATGTAATCATTTAATTGTCTATTTCTCTGTCTTCATTAGTTCACCAGTATCTCCTGTGCTTCTTAAGAATAAAGAGCACTGTCTCATTCTTTCATCTCAGTGCTTGGCAAGTAGATGCCAATATTTGATGATTATAGTGAATGCCATAGTCCTGATGGTAACATGGTTAAGGCATTTGACTGCCAACCTGAAAGGTCTGGAATTTGGACCCCCTAACGACTTTGATGGAAATGTAGTCAGCTTCCTTAAAGATTGTTGTTAAGTGCCATTGAGTTGATTCTGACTCAGCGACACGGTTTAGGGTTTCCAACGAGTGGCAGGTGGGTTTGAACTGCCAGTCTGCAGTTCAAATCAACCTTTCAGTACAACACATTATCCTATAGAACAACACCAGGACTTGTAAACCCTATCAAGCAGTTCTATCCTGTCCCATAGGAATCCTATGAGAATGATTGCAATGGCTATGTTTGATTTTCTGGCTAATGAATGCTGTTTAAAAAATTCATACTCTATGGAGCTGTTGAAGCTACCTAAATGAGATGTCCAGTTGTCTAGAAAGGTTCACCCATGATTCCAGCTCCCCACTCCTGCCAGTAAGAAAGGTGGTGGTGGTGTGCTGTGGAGTCAGTTCCAATGCAGCCACCCTGCGTAGGGTTTCTGAGGCTGTAAATCTTTACGGAAGCAGCCTCATTTTTCTCACACAGAATGGCTGGTAATGTCAAACTGTTGACCTTAAGAATAGCAGCCCGAATTGTAATCACTACACTACCAGAGCAACGTAATAAAAAAGAAAGTAATGCATGAATTGAAATGTTGAATTACATTAGATATAATCAATAGTCTCTAGGTTTCCAAACATTAGATGTCAATACAAAGTCAACTACGAAGTTTAAAACATTCCTGTGAACTTTTGGCTTATAAGCACTAGCATTTGAAATACAGGTTGAGAAGGAGAGTCAAAATACAGAAATATGAGGGGAGCTTCAGAAAGTTCATGGAAAGATGGAGTTAAAAGATAATGGAATTTTTCCATGTACTTTTTGAAGTCCCCTCATAGAAATAAAGTGTTGGTATAGATAAGATGAAAATTTTGGCCCCATATTTAGGGAATATGTTTGGAAATCTTTATAGAAACCAATGAATACTCAGCCTCTAAGAAACATTGTAGAAATGTTCAATAGGAATGACAAGGCATTCTTCCCTAAAGAGAACTCAGATAATACTGATAACTAAAATTTCAAGCGTTTGTTTCTATTTGGCAAATTAAATGATCCTGTTAGAATTTGTCATTTATTAAAATACTGACTTGCTTTTAAGAGACACAAGATTCTTATGATTCACTAGTGAGTAATTGTTATCATGACTAATTGCAACTGTCATAACTGTAAAGGTTTTGTAACAAAAAGAGGGGAGTAGTTAATCGTACAGTCCAGGAACAGAGGACTCAAGAGAGAAGAGCACTAGTGGAATGTGGGACCCTATTCAGAGAAGCAGCGAAACCAGAGATGAGGGCATGGAGAAATAGAGCAGCTGAGCACTCTATAGATTCATGGAAAGAGAGAAAGGCTGTGTGCTGGTGGCCAGGAGGCAGGCTTGCAGAATGTGTCCTTTGGTGGTTTAAATGATTATGTATTCCTGAGTGTTTTTGTGTACATGCCCCTCCAAAAAAAAAACTAAAACCGAATAGAAGCAAATACTGTTGAATGATGATGCACAGAGGAGATGATAATCATTGCAATGAAACGATGCATGTAAAACATGTAAACTATCACTCTTTTCACAATAAAAACTTAAAAAAAAAAAAAACCCAGAAATTAAATTCTCTGCATTTTAAACTTTCTCTATTAAAATTAGTTTTAATAATCAGTTATTGCTGTATAGTCCATGGCTGCAACTCTATAATACCAATTCTGTATTAACTACGCTCTCTGAAAACTGAAGGTTAGGGTATGCTTCTTGTTAAGTGCTGTCAAGTTGGTTCTGACCTATAGTGACCCGGTGTAGGGTTTCCTAGGAGCAGCTGGTGAGCTTGAACCACCGACCTTGCTGTTCAAATGGCTTTGCAGTCTGGCGCATTAATCCACAGTGCCACGCCTATTGTTGTTATGTGCCGTGGAATTGGTTCCAACTCAGCGACCCTGAACAGGGTTTCTGAGGCTGTAAATCTTTACGGGAGCAGAAAGCCTCATCTTTCTCCTGCGGAACAGCTGGTAGTTTCCAACTGCCGACGCTGAGTTTGGCAGCCCAATTCGTAACCACTACGCTACCAGAGCTCCTTGTGCCACACCTTAGTGGAGGCATATTTGTTCCGTGAGGAAATCAGGTTGAAAACATGGGAACTAGGGCAGTGTGGTGCCATAGGATAAGCACTCGACCTCAAGGTCGGTTTGAACTACAAGGTCCTCAGTTCAAACGCACCCGCCACTCCTCAGAAACCCTATACAGGGTCGCTATGAGTAGGAACTGGCTCAACAGCACTTAACAACGAGCAGTTTTGGACTCCTGGTATGGTGCTGTAGGATAAGTACTGGAGTGTGAACCACAAGGTCAGTAGTTCAAACCTACCAGCTGCTTCTCAGAAACCCCGTACAACATCACTATGAATTGGAATCAACTCCATGGCACTTAACAATAACAGGACAGTTGTAGGACTCCTGGTGTGGTGCTGTATGTTAAGTGTTGTTAAATACTGTCAAGTTGGTTCCAACTCATAGCAACCCTGTGTAGAGTTTCCAGGGAGGGGCTGGTGAGTTTGAACCACCAACCTTGTAGTTCAAACCCATCTATAGTGGAGTGCATAAATACCGAACTGCTAGTCAAAATGCCAGCAATTTAAACCTACCAGCTGCCTCTTGGAAACCCTATACAGGGTTGTTGTTAGTTGGAAGCAATTTTAAGAGTTCCCAGTGACAAATTGTAGATTTTACATTTCTGTGTAATAAATAGACCACTGGTGATCTGTTCAAATGACAAAGGCTGATGGTTTCAAGAAAAGTGTTAATGGAAAGTTCAGCATTTTGAGAACTAGGAATGTAAAAATATAAACACATTTTTGAAGGTTGAGCATATACTTCAGTTTTTTTTATCTCAGCTAATATTGGACTGCTAACCAGTAATCGGGCTGTGAACCTTAAGGTCAGCGGTTCGAAACTACCAGGTGCTCTGCGGGAGAAAGATGAGGCTTTCTACTCCCGTAAAGATTTACACCCTCGGAAACCCTATACAGGGTCGCTATGGGTCGGAACCGACTCGATGGCACATAACAACAACAACAACAACCACTCCTAGTATGGCAATGTAGATAAGCACTAGACTGCTAGCCACGAGGTTGATGGTTCAAACCTACCAGCTGCTCTTTAGAAACCCAAACAGGGTTGATATGAGAATGAACATGGTATCACTTAACAACAACCATAGGTTGGCTGTTCAAACCTACCACCTGCTATCTACAGAGTCGTTATGAGTCAGAGCCAATTCAACAGCACTTACCAGCAACAGCAATATTGTTAAAGGTTAAAATTTTCAATTTTACATTTGCATGTTACTGTATACTGTTGTAAGGTGCCATTGAGTCGGTACCAACTCATAGCGACCTTATGCACAGCAGAACGAAACATTGCCCGATCCTGGGCCAACTTCTCTATTGTTGCCACACTTGAGCCCATTGATGCTACCACTTTGCCAATCCATCTCACTGGGAGTCTTCCTCTTTTTCTCTGACCCTCCACCTTACCAAGCATGATGTCCTTCTCCAGTGACTGTTCCCTCCTGACAATATGTCCAAAGTATAAGAGACGAAGTTTGATCATTCTGGCCTCCAAGGACCACTCTGGCTGCACTTCTTCCAACACAGATCTGTTGATTTGTTGTAGAGCCCTAAAAACCAGATACCTTTTTTATTCTGCACAGGCTATCAATTAAGAAATACACATATTAGAGTTGAATCAGAGTCAAGCTATGAGCTTTATTGTTAAAAGTTAGTAAACAAAAGCGTATCCTATGACAACAGTGAATTTGCCACAGCCTCTTTCTACACCTTAAGGCTCACCTTAGGGGGATGACATTTAAACTTTAACAATTGTGACATGTTAAGCAGAGACATTAAGATTCTAAGCATCTGTTGGGCCACTAGACTTGGCCTGGAATTTGATTCCGTTTTGCTTACTATAGGAAGAGGAATGAAAATATGTTCCGGTTGAGCCCAAAAAGTCTGAAATAGAACCCAGAAAGACTGACCTATATACCTGGTCTTCAGGAACCTTCTCCCATTGTCACCAATCTGAAAAGTCAAGCCTTCGTGGGAATGTTCAAACAGAGGTATGATAATGCTATGAATTCGTTTACTTTTGCTGCATAGTAAACAATCATGGGATATCAGAAATAAGCTTTTATTCTCACACATACCTACAGGTTAGCTTAAGTTGTTCTGTTCTACAAGTTTCATTTTACCACCAGAATGGCAGTAAGTAAGTAGAACTCTAAAGGCTCAGCTTTAAGCCTTCATTCACACAGCCATTTCTCCCACATTTCACTAACCAAAGTAAGTCTTATGGCCAGTGGGACCAGGAAGTATATGCGGAGATGAGGGAGGGGTAATGTGAGTGCTTAATGAAATTGATCTAAGAGACCAAGGGTTGTCAAACTATCTGTAAACGGACGAATAGTAAGTAGCCAAACTTTGAGTTGCAGCTACTCAAGTTAGCCATTGTAGCTCAAAAACACGTATTGTTGTTAGATGCCAACAAGTTGTTACTGACCCATAGCAACCCTATGCACAACAGAATGAAATACTGCCCAGTCCTGTGCCAGCCTCACAATCATTGCTATGTTTGAGCCCATTACTGTTGTCACTGTGCCAATCCATCTCGTTGGGGGTCTTCCTCTTTCTTTCCAACCCTCCACTTTATCAAACATGATTAACATTCTCCAGGGACTGGTTCCTCCTGATATGTCCAAAGTATGAGAGATGAAATCTGGCCATCCTGGCTTCCAGGCATGCATAGACAATACATTAGTGAATGAACATGGCTATATTCCAACAAAAATCAGATGATGTGCAGGATTTGGCCTGTTGGTTGTAGTTTGCCCTGTGGTAATCTACCGTTGCTGTCTTGGTCACTAACCTCAGCATTTGACATTTGTTTTTACTATTAGAATGTAGCCAAGTGCAAAAGTCCAGTGGGGACCATGTCTGACTTTCCCTGGTTTCACAAAGGAGAAAGAGAATCAAACTCAAAATCAGCTCAAGGTCGATGCTTATGAAGCAGAGGTCAGATGAGCTTCCACCCTACAACTTTCTTTACCCTATTCTGACACCAACCATCCATCCCACCGAATTCTCTGCTTCACGTCTGGGTTCCATAATTCACGCAATACTAATGATTCTGAGGTTTATTAGGGAAGTGAAAGGGTACATTTAAGGATCAGAAAAACTCAGGATGCAGCAGTTCTTCCATCAGGAATACTTCTTGTCTGCCATACTGCAGGCATACCTCTTGTCTTCAGACTCTTAGCCTCGTGGTCCCTGGGCCTCTGTCCTGCTTGAGCAAGTGTTACAAAACTCCTTGAGCCAATCTGTAAATGTCTGAAGGGCACATTCTGCAAGCCAGGAGCCGTAGACACAGTTTTACTCAATCTTTGGGCCTAGAACTGGTAGTTGCTTTGTCTCTCCATGCCACTGCCTCTACTGTCACCTCTGCTGTCACCACATGGTCCACCATGTTCCTTCTTGATGGTCTTGGGGTCATCGGTATCTGCTTATGAGTTGACTCCTTTGAAACCTAGCTGGAGGGGAAATCCCAGCCTTAGAATCCTGTGTACCTTATTTATATGTTGTTGTTAAGTGCTGTCTAGTCAATTCCAACCCATAGAAACCCGGTATAGGGTTTCCGAGGAGCAGCTGGTGAGCTGGAACTGCCAATCTTGCAGTTCAAACGGCTTTGCAGCCTGGCACATTAACCCATAGTGCCACACCAGGTATAGTCCCACCCAGTCACTTGGTGAGAATTAAGAAGACCTTAGATAGAAAAGCCATATCTAGTAAATTCAAGGCATCACACCAAATTTTTCCATTATCCTGTATATGAAAACACGATTTGCACAATAAGGCATTCTCATATACATTAATTTTTTTCCTTTACCTTTATGTTTTCATTAAATTGCTTAATATCTAAATATGAAATAGCAGAACTGCTGTAATAATGCTATATTGTAACTTTGATATTTTCCACCAGATGTCACTCATGCTGTGTATTCAAATTAAGATAACTTTTTTTTTTTTTTTTTACTATAACAACTATATTCAACTTTTAAAATTAGAGGTTAGAATTGGCATAAGTTGAAAACTACAAAACTTTGAAGACATTTGGGGAAAACACTTAGCATGTATTATTTGCTAGGTACTTTATAAGAATAGGGAGCACTGGAGGTACATAGTAGGTTACACACTGGATTGCTAACTCGAAGGTCCGCAGTTTGTTCCCACCAGCCATTCTTGGGAGAAAGATGAAGCTGATCTGCTTCTGTAAAGATTTACAGTTTTGGAAACCCAAAGGGTCAGTTCTAATTTGCCCTATATGGACGCTATGGGTTGTAATTGACTCGGTGGCAGTAGGTGTATATGAATTATTCTCACAAGAACCATTTGAGTTCATTTTTAATAGCGCTAATTCACCATTTAGGAAATGGAGGCTCAGAGAATTGAATTTACCAAGCAAGGACTTTCTTCCAATAAATGAAGGTGCTGGTATTCAAAATCAGGAAAATCTGTCTTTCTAACCCACACACATCCTACTATAATATCTCCACCTCCAAGAGTGTGGCCAGGGGTGAAAGCATGGAGGCTAGTTATGAAGTTATTGAGGCAATCAAGGAGACAGACAATGAATGTTTGGTTAATATAGTAATGGTGGAGGTGGTTAGAAGTGGTTGCTGAAGGCACTGACAGATGGGTTATAGAGACAAAATAAAGAGGAACCAAAAGTGATATATAGGTTTTGGCATGGCAGTTAGGTAAATGGTGGTGGCATTAACAGAACACTTAGTGTAGTGGAGAAGAAACAATTCTGCTTTAAACAATTTTTTTTTTTTTTTTTGACTTTAGGTGAAAAGTAGTCGAATATATGATAAGTATGGAGTTTAAGAGATGAGATCAAGCTGGAAATTTGTGAATCAAGAGCATAGAGTCACCTTCAGAAAGAAGACAGCAAAGAGACAAGTACTGAAAATTGAGTACTGTGATGTTAACATTTAAACATAGCAACATTTATTAGTGGTTCAAATAGTTGCTGTCTTGTATTTTGTAATATAAAAATTGTTTTGTATTCTATGAGCTACAGCAGTAGGGGAGCCTATATTTTGACAGGAAACTGCAATATTAGTACATGTTTATAAAAATGGCTGTATGCTTCAGTGAATTACTTCTTGCCATCAAGTGATATATTGTCTGTAAGAATAAAGACAAGGTGTAAGCATGGGTAGCATGATTATTGTTGTTTTGTTGTTGTTAAGTGCCGTCGAGTCAGTTCCGACCCATAGCGACCCTGTATAGGGATTCCAAGGAGCGACTGGTGAGCATGAACCACCAACCTTGAAGTTCAAACGGCTTTGCAGTCTGGTGATTAACCCATGGCGCCACACCAGCTGCCATTAACTTGGCCCTAACTCACATTGACACTATGCAGAATGGAATGAAATGGCACCTGATACTACAACAGCACCATGATCATTGGCAAATCACATGCATTGTGATTCATGGGTTTCTTGTTGGCCTATATTTGGAAGGAGATCATGGGAGTCTTCATGGGAAGAGTGAATTACCTAATAAGGTAAACTTGGGCTTACTTGTGTTTACTTACTAATCTCTAGTGAACAGTTTCACATGTTTCTCTGAAACTTCTCACTACAGATTGTAATTAAGCATTGTTGTTATTGTTGTTAGATGGCATCAAGTTGGTACTGACTCAATGAAACACTGCCTGGTCCTGGGCCAACCTCACAATTGTTGCCACACTTGAGCCCATTGATGCTGCTACTTTGGCAATCCATCTCGCTGGGGGTCTTCCTCTTTTTCTCTGACCCTCCACCTCACCAAACATGATATCCTTCTCCAGTGACTGGTTCCACCTGACAATATGTCTGAAGTATGAAAGATGAAGTTTGGCCATCCTGGTATCCAAGGAGCACTCTGGCTAAACTTCTTCCAACACAGATCTGTTGGTTCTGTTAGCAGCCTGTGATACTTTCAATATTCACCTCCAACACCAAAACTCAAATGCATCAATTCTTCTAATTAAGCAAAAGTAAGCCCTATCAACTACCCATTGCCACTGAGTTTATTTCAACTCATAATAACCCTGTAGGACAGAATAGAACTCCTTTTTAGGGTTTCCAAGACTGTAAATCTTTACAGAAGCAGACAACCTCATCTTTCTCTCAAGGACCTATGGCTAAACCACTACACCACCAGGGACTGACTGTAAATTTGAAAGGAGGCTTTGATTCAGCAGGAAAGTGCTGTGGGGTTGGGAAAGAGACAGATGCCAGCCATATCTAGAAGTGATATTTTTAATGTGAAAAAATGTGAAATTTTATTTTATAGACTAATCCTGGTGTGGTGCTGTAGAATAAGCACTAGACTGAAAGGTCTGTTTGAACTGCAAGGTCGATGGTTCAAATCCATCAGCTACTCCTTGGAAACAATACAGGGTTGCTATGAGTTAAAACTGACTGGACGACACTAAACAGATTAGTAAGTAAGCACAAATACGCTTAAACTTCTTACTTGTAAATCCTATACCTTGTCTTAGTCTGAAAGCGCCAGTAAAAATTGATCAGCATCATGACACATGCAAGCTTCCACTGATGGATGCTGACAATAGTTTTTGTCAATTTTGGGAAGGTCTTGTTAAAGAGGATAGGATTTATTTTGTTTGGCATCCTAGGACAGAACTAGAAATGATTGGAAATGTAAAACATATTTGCTCAATTGGAAAGTGGAATTTTATAGTAATGAGATCTGAGTGATAGTGATAATGGCCAATATTTAATATTGAGTTCTCTTTCTCTTCCTAAGAATGTTTTTACATATCCTAAGGAGGTTGTCCACTTTTCTTTTTTCAATAAAAGATTGAATTAAATGATTTGTAAGTGCTCCCAACTCAATGGTAGTATGAATTCCTAAAGCACAATCATAATAAATTGAGTATATTCACAGTTGCTAGAATTTTCCACTAGAATAAAAGACAGGTAAATCAGTCCATTAGGAATATAATTGTTGTTGGAATGCCCTTAAGTCCCTTCTGACTCACAGTGAACCCTAAACAATGCCCAGTCCTTTGCCATCTTCACTATTGTTAAGCTTAAGATCCATTGCTACTGCCTCTGCCAATCCAACTTCTGAGGAGCATTCTGGCTATACTTCTTCAAACACAGACTTGTTTGCTTTTCTGGAAGTTTTTGGCACTTTCAGTATTCTCCAGTACCATAACTCAAATACTTCAATTCTTCTATGCTGTTCCTTATTCACTGTTCAACTTTCACATGCAAATGAGACAATTGAAAATACCGTGGCTTAGTACAAGCACACCTTAGTCCTCAAATCGATGTCTTTGTTCTTGGACACTTTAAAGAGGTCTTGTGTGGTAAATTTGCCTAATGCAATATATCACTTGATTTCTTGACTTTGAGCTGCCCTTTGGAAACTCTATACAGGGTTGTTATGGGTCAGAACTGACTCGGCAGCACTTAACAACAACAGCTTCCATAAGTATTGATTGTGGGTCCAAGCAAAGACTCCACTTATCATGATGTTATTTATTGGTCCAGTGGTAAGACTTTTGTTTTCTTTACATTGATGTGTAATCCATACTGATGCTTGTGGTCTTTGATCTTCATAAGAAAGTATTCTAAGTCCTTCAATTCCAGTAAACAAGACTGTTAATGAATCTCCTACCTACATATCGTCAGTTGTTAATAGGTCTTCCACCAATCCTAATGCCATATTCTTCTTCATATAATCTTGTTTACTGGATTATTTGCTCAACATACAGGTTAAATAAGTATGGTGAAAGAATACAACTCTGGTGCACACCTTTCCTGATATTAAACCACTCAGTGTCCCTTGGTTCTGTTCTAACAACTAACTGCCTCTTGGTCTATGTACTGGTTCCTCATGAACACAAGCTCTGGAATACTCATTCTTCTCAAAGTTACCCATAGATTGTCATGATTTACATAGTTAAAAGCTTTTGTGTTGTCAATAAAGCAGAAGTAAACATCTTTCTGGTATTACCTGATTTCACTCAAGATCCATCTGACATTAGCAATGATATTCCTAGTTCCACATCTTCTTCTGAATCCAGTCTGAATTCTGGTAGTTCCTTGTTGACCTAAATTATCTTCAGCAACATTTTACTTGCATGTGATATTAATGATACTGTCAGATGATTCCCACATTTCATTGGGTCATGTCTCTTTGGAATGGGTACAGATATGGATCTCATCCAATCAGTTGACCAGATAGCTGTCATCCAAATTTCTCAACATTGATGAAAGAATGTCTCCAGTGCTGCATCAGTTTGTTGAAACATTTCAATTTTTATTCCATCAATTCTCAAAACCTCGCTTTACACCAATAGCTTTAGTGCAATTTAAACTTTATCCTTTAGTGCCACTAGTTCTTGGTCATATGCTGCCTCTCAAAATGATTAAACATTGGCCAAATCTTTTTGGTACAATGACTCTCTACATCTTCCATCTTCTTTTGATGCTTTCTGCATCATTCATTTTTGCCTATGGAATCCCAGAGTATTGGATTTGAATTTTTTCTTCAGTTCTTTAGCTTGAGAAAGCCCTTTTCACGTGCTAATTCTAGGTCTGTACACATTTCATTATAATACTTTTCTTTGTCTTCTCCAGCTGCTCTTTAAAATTTCTTCTCAGCTCTTTAACTTCCTCATTTCTACCATTCACTTTAGCATCTCTACATTGGAAAGCAAGTTTCAGAGTCTTCTCACATCCATTTTGGTCTTTTCTTTCTTCCCTATTTTTTAAATGATCTTTTGCTTTCTTCCTGTATGATGTTCTTGATGCTATCCCACAACTCTTCTGGTCTTTACTCATTAGTGTCTAATGCATCAAATCTCTTATTGAGATGGTCTGTAAATTCAATTGACCCCTGACCTTGTTTTGATTGATGATATTGATCTTTTCCACCGTATCTTCCCACAGATATAATCAATTTGATTCCTTTATATTCTGTCTGATGAGGTCCTTTCATGTTGTTTTAAAAAGATATTTGCAATGGCTAAGTCATTGGTTTTGAACAATTTCTACCATTATTTCTATAATCAAGGCCATATTTTCCAACTACTTAGCTATCCTTTTTGTTTCCAATCTTAACATTCCAATCACCAGTAATTGTCAGTATATCTTGATTACATGTTTGATCATTTTTAGACTGAAGAAATTGTTAGAATTTTCAGTTTAATCATCACTGGCTTTACTAGTTGATATGTAAATTTGAATAATAGTAGTATGAACTTGTCTTTCTTTGTTAAAGGAGCTGTCTTTCTTTAGGTGTATGGATATTATCCCTGCACAGTAGCATTGTACTTCAATACAGATCTTTAAATGTTATTTATGCTATGGCTTGCGTCTTGAATTTGTCGTTCCTGGCATGATAAACCATATGGTTATCAGATCTTAATGATCCATCTATTTCAACTCACTGATGTCCAGAATATTGGGCTTTATGCATTCCATTTAATTTTTGACAACTTCTAAGGAGTTCTGGTAGTGTAGTGGTTACAATTTGGGCCACTAACCTCACATTCAGCAGTTTGAAAATGCCAGCTATTCTCAAGGAGAAAGATAAGGCTTTCTGCTCCTGTAAAGATTTACTGTCTCAGAAACCCTGTACAGGGTTGCTATGAGTTGGAACCGACTCCATAGTACATAAGCACCACCACCAATTTTCCTAGATTCATACTTCATACATTCCATGCTCTGATTATTAATGGATGTTTGTAGCTGTTTCTCCTCATTTTGAGTTGGGCATCATCAGCAAATGAAGGCCCGAAAAGCTTTATTCCATTTACGTCATCATGGTCAACTCTACTTTAAGGAAATAGCTTTTCCAACCTGAGGAGCTCATTTATTGGTACAATACCTGACAATGTTCTGCTGCTATTCACAAGGCTTTCAGTGGCTGAACATCCAGCCACTTCCTTCTCCTTCCTTGACTGTCTTAGTCCATAAGCTAGTTGAAACCTGTCTACCATGTGTGACCCCTTGTATTTAAAATACTGGTGGCATAGCCTCCAGCATCATAACAACATACTAGTCATCAGAATATTCTGAAACACTTAATTGTGCTAATGAGGAACCTGTACATATACCAAGAGGCAGTTGCTTGAACAGAACAAGGGAAAGCTGAATTGTTTAAAATTAGGAAAAGTGTAAATGATGGTTGTATTCTTTTATGGTACTTATCCAACCTATATGATGAATACATAAGCCAAGAAGTTGGATTATTTAAGGAAGAATGTGGCATCAGGATTGGAAGAAGACTCATTAACAACCTGCAATATGCAGATGATACAACCTTGCTTGCTGAAAGCAAAGTGGGCTTAAAATATTTACTGATGAAAATCAAAGACCACACAGCCTTAGGTATGGGATGCACCTCAATGCAAAGAAAACAAAACTCCTCACCACTGTATCAATAAACAACATCCATATAAATGGAGAAAAGATTGAAGTTGTCGAAGCTTTCAATTTGCTTGGATCAACCATCAACACTCATGGAAACAGCAGTCAAGAAATCAAACAAAGCATTGCATTAGGCAAATCTGCTGCACAAGACTTCTTTAAAATGCTAAAGAGCAAAGATGTCAGTTTGAGGACTAAGGTGTACCTGATCCAAGTTTTCAGTAACCGCATATGCAAGTGAAAGTTGGACAGTGAATAGGAAGACCTAGAAGAATTGAAACATTTGAGCTGTGATGTTGGAGGAGAGTATTAAAAGTTCCACGGTCTGCCAAAAGAACAGACAAATCTGTGTTGGAAGAAGTACAGTCAGAGTGCTCCTTGGAAGCCAGGATGGCCAGACTTTGTCTCTCGATTTCAATCATATTATCAGGAGGGGCCAGTCCCTGAAGAAAGATGCCATGCTTGGTAAAGCGGTGGGTCAGAAAAAAAGAGGAAGACCACCAATAAGATGGCACAACGCCAGCAGCAATGGACTAAAATGTAGCAAAGATTGTGAGGTTGGTGCAAGAATGAGCAATATTTCATTCTGTTGTGCATAGGTTCCCTATGAGTTGGTACTGATTTGAAGGCACCTAATAACAACAACATTGTACAACGATGTTTTTATATGTTCATATTTGACTCTTGTGGTTTAATGAATTATAAAGTGTGTCTATTCTAGCCTTAGTCTTTGTAAGTCTCACCAAATAACTCTTTTCTCGATGGATCTGAGTAAGAGAAGGTAGGATAAGACCCATAGGTTGATAGAAATATTTTGTGAATGATTATTAACAGATATCATCTTGATTGTAAAAAATTAAACTCTAACATGGGTATAAAATGAGCCTTCTCAGAAGCATGAGGGCAATCTCATTACCATTGAAGCAGAAGAGCCAGGAGTATCCTTTGTACTTGGAGATCCCTGCGTATTGTACCTCGTCCCAGGGCTGAAAGCTCTGACCCTGGAGGATTGACAGAGAAGCAGCAGCAGCAGCACAGCTAAGAAGAGCCAGAGCATGACACAGAGCAGAGGGCCTCACTGCCCACACAGCTGAGTGCCTTTGGACACTTGCAGAGTGGGGTGCCTCTAGGCACTTATTTTGGAGGGTAGGGTGGTTGGATTTACTGACCCTTGGAGCTAGAGCAGTGCTTGCAGGCTGTGTCTTATGGTGGAATGATGTGTCCTCTGGGCATTTATCAGGAGCCCTAGAACAGCTTGGTACCATTGGTCCGACGGAGAGAGTGCTGCCTGTGAGCACAGCTAAGGAGAGGTTGTCCTGACTAGACTAACTGTGCCCTGAGAATTTCTGGCCCTAAATTGTAATCTGTTAACTTCCCTAATAGATCCCATAACTGTGAGTATGTTGTTTGAGTTGTGTGGCCTTCTTAATGATCCCAGTTAAGAAATGGAAAGTGTTGGTTGATAACATTTTTTTCCCAACACTTTTTAACTTTTTTATTATACAACTATTTTTGTAATAACATTTCCAGCTTTTATGGTAAGAAGTATTCAAATATTACCACAGGGCTTTAGGTGAAAATTAAAAGTTCTTCTGCTTTTTTTCTCTTCAGTGAATTAACACAATAGTCCAATCCACAGCTGATCACGGAGATAGCACGGGGCCGGGCAGCCGTTCCTTCCATTGGTCATAGGTCACCATGAGTTGGTGCTGACTCCAGCAGCCAACTAAACAACAGTTCCTTATTTGTGCTTCTAGATGAAAGCATTAATGTATAAATTAGTGTGTTTATGAATATATTAAGATAGTATTTCACAATTTGTTTTTTTTAATTATATTTTCCAATATAAATTTACGTGTCTATCTTTTTTTAAAACTGTTTTGTAGTACTCCACTGATGTGTTTAATGAATCTCCTCTTAATAACACTTAAGTCATTTTAACTTTAACATTCTTGCTTTTCCTAAACAATGCTGCAAAATGTATCTTTGCACAAATATCACACTTTAGTCACAGGCCAAATGATGGGGTCAACTAAGAGGTATGTGTCAACTAAGGGCAGTGAAGTTAATCGTTTAATATCCTATTCCTCCATTTTGTGATGTATTGAAAACCCCATCCTCTATACTTGTGGAGGAGTCCTGGTGTGGTGTTGTGGGTTAATGCACTGGACTGCAAAGTCACTTGAAATGTAAGGTCGGTGGTTCAAGCTCACTAGCTGCTCCTTGGAAACCCTATAGAGGGTCGTTGTGGGTCGGAACCGACTCAAAGGCACTTAACAACAATAGCAACATACTTGTGGAGTCCTGGTGTGTGGCACTATGGCCTAATACACTGGATTGCAAAGTCAGTTTGAGCTGCTGGCGGGTCAAGCTCACCACTCATTAGAAATCCTATACAGGGTCACTACAAGTCAGAACCAACTCAATGGCACTTAGCAATAATAATAGCAACAACATACTTGTGGTTATCTTCCCTTTTTGGAATGAGTTGTCCATTATGTTAATGAGACAGTTTAAGATGGGATTAAGGATGTCCCCACTTTACTAGAAAGTGTGACTCAAATTATCACCCTTAGGTTCTTTGGGGCTGTGATCTTTGCTTTAGCAATGTTCTCTCTCTAGCTTTAAATATTGCACTCGGCTCATCTCCATCTGACCTCCACTTCTTGATACTTTTAGCTTGTTGCCTGACCTGATTCATCAGCTACTAAGTCTGACCCTGTCATCTGACCTGTTAATTTGGGTTCGTCAACCTCTGTAACCATGTGGATAAGAAGAATCCTCCAGACTGACCTCTGAACTATAGATTTAGGACTTGCTCCTTCCACAATTATATGAGCCATTTCATTGACAGTTCCTGAATTCTGTGAGATATTGCATCGAATTGCAGAACCCTAGGACACAACAGAGGGAGTGATGGTGGTTAATATCAGGGACTATGGAATGGTATAACATCTTGGAATAGTAGAACATTTGGAATATCTTTAATCTCCACCTCATAGCCTTCTGCTGATCGTTCTAAAATAAATTATTCTTATTACAGTATGTAAAGTATCCACAGCCAAGGAAGGTCCTTCTCTGATTCCCTGACAAGCTTTTCAAGAGGAGTGTTTCCTCACCTTTTTCCTAATGACTTTTCATTTTTACATCCTTTTAGCAACTGAGTTTCTGGAACAAATGTTTTCCTTTATTGTGCTTTATGTATTCCTGGTGTGGCACTGTAGGATCACCACTGGACTGCAAACCACAAGGTTTTCAGTTCAAACTCAGGAGCTGCTCCTTGAAAACCCTGTGCAGGTTCTCTATGAGTTGGAACTAATTCAGTGACACTTAATAACAACAACAACAATATTGTGCTTTACAATTTTTTACTTTGTCTAATTGGGTGACTTTGTATTTACACTCTTCGTAGATATTTCATCTTCAGACAGCTTTGACCTGTGAATGTAAGGAAGCAAAATCAGAGGACATTATCCTACACCTTATCTACATTTTTAAAAAAGTAAATCAGGTATGAATTTGTGAACAGCTGTAAAATATAATTCTCCAATGACTTAAGATGTGTTCATTTGGCATCTTTAGTTACTTAAAATCTCTGCAGAATTAATTTTTGCTTAATTTGATCATTTTTTTCACTGAATATAGGAAATCATATTTCAATGTGACCTATATGATAACAGCTTGTGTTGGAGTAACTGGAATTAACTTGTATACTAAGTTTCAAATTTTATTAGCTATAAAGGAGCTCTGATAGCATAGTGGTTATGAGTTAGGTTGCCAACCTCAAGGTTAGCGGTTCAAAACTACCAGTGGCTCCGTGGGAGAAAGATGAGGCTATCTGCTCCTATAAAAATTTATAGCCTCTGAAACCCTGTGCATGGTCACTATGAGTTGGAACCAGCTCCATGGTACTTAACAACAACAACATACTTGCTAAAAACAGATCTTTAGATACCTTCCCATTCTTCTTATGGCTTTGAAAGCCAGAAGTGTTCACTGGCTTTGAACAAGTTGAACAAACTACTTAATCTCTATTAGTGTTGACAATTCTGTTCCAATCTGGCAATAACATTGTATGTAGTCTTAGCAACAAGACTATTAGAAAAGGCCTGGAGAGAAAACTGTCAGAGTTGACCTTCTGATTACACAAGTTGGTTTATGTTCCCATTTCACCTATTTTTGCATTCTTCCCATCTGACCTATTTTTATACTAGAGAAACATAAAATCGTTTTATTTATTTGTTCAAAGTCCATTTTCATCTACATTTGTCTGTACCATTTTGCTATGCAAAGCTTATTTACACAAAGGAACTGCTATCAGAGCAAAATCTTCATTGTCTTGGAATTTAATCTGTGCTAGAATAGATCTTTGAGTCTAAGCGGGTCCATGCAGACTCCATTTCCATGCAAGGGAAAGATCGCAAATGTCTTTAAAGACTATCTAGATATGGGCATAGCCAGTGGATGCTTAGACACAAATCTGAGTTCCTTTCTGAAATGGCAGTTTTAGTACATGCAGAAGTTAGTGGGTTTAGGGATTGAGTCTGCAAAGGTCAAAATATTTTATGTCTAAACTATAAGTATTGAAGCCTTGTGTTCACAAAATAGCCAGTTCCAATCTATAAAGAACTGTCTTGTCCAGTTAACAACTGCAGATATGAAAAAGTACATCCATGTATATTGATCACCTGTGTGTTATGCACCAAATTAGGTTATTTTCACCTGTTGAGCTTGGCTATGCTAATTCAGGGGTGGGGAACCTTTTTTTCTGTCAAAATTTATAACATCATTTGTGGGCCATAAGAAATGGTCAGGTTAAAAATTAGCCTGCTGTATCTGGTCAAACATTTAATTAACTCACACTGTGGGTTAAAGCACTAGACCACAGCGTAGGTTTGAACTACAAGGTTGGTGGATCAAATTAACCCAGTACTCCTTGGAAACTATATACAGGGTCGCTATGAGTTGGAACCAACTCAATGGCACTTAACAACAACAATGTGATGGCACTGGACTGTTAACCACAGAGTTGGCAGTTCAAACCCCCCAACTGCTCCTCAGAAACCCTATACAGGACCACTGAGTCGGAGTCAACTCAATGGCACCTTACAACAACAACAACATCTGGCCCATGGGTCAGCTCTTCCCCAGCCCTGCTCTAAATTAGTGGAAGTTGGAGTTGTTGGGAGCATGGGTTAACTTGGGTCATAGTGTAGGCTGTGATCTTAGAAATGGGTGAGAACTATGGGGAGAACCATGAAACTAATGATGAGGAACAGCCCTAAAACCTAATTCGGGCCCATCAAGGAGAAAGAGAAAAACAAGAACTGAGTTCAAAATGAAGTTTTATAACTGCTGAAGGAGCCCTGGTGGCACTATGGGTTAGGTGTTTAAATCCACTTGTCACTCCATGAGAGAAAGAGCAGACTGTTCCTGTAAAGATTTGCAGTCTCAGAATTCCTACATAGGGTTGCGATGAATTTTGGAGATGGAAATCATGCTTAGTAAAGTGGAAAAAAAACAGCAAAAAAGAGGAAAACCCTGTATGACACAGACTGCCACAGTGGCAGCAACAATGGGCTCAAACATAACAATTGTGAGGATGGCACAGGACTACACAGTGTTTCATTGTATTGTGCATAGAGTTGCTATGAGTTGGAACCAACTTGCTGGCCCCTAACAACAACAACTGGTGGATATGAAGGAAGGTTGGAAAATAATCCATACCTCATTGGACTTCACAAGCAAGTCAGAAGTAAGCCCTGTGTTAGTGTTCCACTCAGTGGGGAAATATACATGCTCAAAGTGCTGTTGTGTTCTTATTCTGAACCCTACTTCTTCCACACTTAAGCCTTTTTGGAACTACTGATGGGAATTTAACTTTTTGCCCACAAAAGCCTCTTTTAAAAGATTATAATAACATGAGTCATTTGGAAGAGAACTCCATATAGCACCCCAAATTGCACATTCATTCCCTATCTGATTTCTTATCACTAATTATGCCCTCTCATGTCCAAAACAGTTCAGCAGACTTTATGAAATGAATGCAAAAACTGTACCAACATAAAAATAGCCCAAATATGAACAATATGAGACTCTTATTAAACATTTCCCAAACTAGTCTCCTTCATTACAAATTGTATACAGTTGGCTCAGTCAGTCAGAGTTTGTCTCAGACTCCTGGGTGCCTGTAACATCTGTATCCTGGGGTGTTCTTCACAAAACTTGGTGTAGCTTGTTTAGTCTCTTCAAGTTAAATTAATTCAGATCTCTCATTAGTTCTACTCTCTAAGGGGTCAACAAATCACAAAAGAAACTGCAGCTCCACTGTAGAAGTTATCACAAACAAATTGTCGTTAGATGTTGTCAAGTCAGTTACGACTCGTAACAACCGTGTGTACAACAGAACAAAATAGTGTCAGGTCCTCTGCCACCCTCACTAGCTTTGCCATGCTTCCTTGCACTTCTTGTTGTCATTGTTGCAACCACTGTGTCAGTCATCTCCTTGAAGCTCCTTTCTTTCTTTTTGTTTTTTTTTTGCTGACCCTTTACTTCTCCAGGGACTGGTCCTTCTTGATAACCTGTCCAAAGTACATGAAATAAAGTTTCTCCATTCTTGCTCTTAAGGAGCATCTGGCTGTCCTTCTTCTAAGACACATTTGTTCCTTCTTCTGGCAGTCCATGATATATTTAATATTCTTTGCCAACACCATACTTCAAAAGCATCAATTCTTCTGTCTTCTTTATTCATTGTTTAATTTTCATAACCACCTGAGGCAACTGAAAATACCATGGCTTCACTTAAGCATGCTTAGGTTTTCAAAGTGAAATCTTTGCTTTTGAAGGCTTTAAAGAGGTCTCTTACAGCAGTTTTGTATTAAGTGAATGGTGTAATCTAATTTGACATTATTATTGTCAGCCAACTACTAACCGAAAGATTGGTGGTTCAAACCCATCCAGAGGTACCTGGGAAGAGAGGCCTAGTGATAAGCTTCTGAAAGGTCTTAACCTTCAAAACACTAAGGTGCAGTTCTGTGCTGCACTTGTGTATGCTGACATGAGGCAGAATATAATCTATAACAACAATATTGTCAGCCTAAGAGCATGGCAGAAAGTTTATTGGTACCTTTACTGC
Organism: Chrysochloris asiatica; assembly: GCF_000296735.1. Classification (NCBI taxonomy): domain Eukaryota; kingdom Metazoa; phylum Chordata; class Mammalia; order Afrosoricida; family Chrysochloridae; genus Chrysochloris; species Chrysochloris asiatica. The sequence goes on along the minus strand of NW_006409642.1, from coordinate 10,275 downwards.
AGGCAGAAACAATCGTTAAACAGTTACCTTTCATTCCTGTGGAAGACACGTCAGCTGCACTAGTGTCAAGAGTCCACAGCCTTGGAATCCATATTCCCTGAGCAGAAATTGTCCATTAATAAGTTAATTGTGTTGCCATGTGTTTAACAGATGCATATTTTTGTTGTTGGTGGTACTTGTGGTGATTTCTTCATATGTGTTACTTTCTCAGAGAATGGCATTTGAGACAATATTGCTTTCTTACACAATTTAGAAAGTCTGGTTTCCTCATATCTTGAATCTCATGTGTTTTGATTTTGTCACTTTAATGCAAGATAGTGAGCAGTCTAGAGAAAACTACGACTTTCAAATTCCTCCAGGTCTTCAGGACAATGGAATGAAGTCGATTCTTCTCTGTGAACACAAGGAAAGCAATAATGATCACCTTCTTACTTCCTCAGTTCTATATACTTTAACTTAATAATGTGCTGTTGTTGTTATTGTTAACTACCTTTGAGTTTGTTTCAAGTCATAGGCTTTAAATCTTTGCAGGAGCAGAAAGCCTCATCTTTCTCCTATGGAGCAACTGGTGGGCTTGAACTGCTGACATTTTGGTTCACAGTCCAATGCTTATCCTATGGAGCCACCACGGTCCCTCAATATGTGTTGTTGTTAGGTGTCATCGAGTCGGTACCGACCCATAGTGACCTTATGCACAGCAGAACGAAACACTGCCCGATCCTGGGCCAACCTCACTACTATTGCCATGCTTGAGTCCATTGATTCTGCCACTTGGCCAATCCATCTTGTTGGGAGTCTTCCTCTTTTTCTCTGACCCTCCACCTTACCAAATGTGATATTCTTCTCCAGTGACTGGTCCCTCCTGACAATATGTTAGGAGTAGGAGAGATGAAGTTTGGTCATCTTGGGCTCCAAGGAGCAGTCTGGCTGCACTTCTTCCAAAACGGATCTATTGGTTCTTTTGGCAGCCATGGCACTTTTAGTATTCCCCTCCAACACTATAACTCAAAACACCAATTCTACGGTCTTCCTTATTCACTGTGTTTTATACTTTATTTATTCTGCTAATAGTAATTGTCATCACTCTTGTGTAGACTTCATTCTACCTAGCCAGATAAAGTTGAACCCAGCTGCAATAGTTGAACATAGTCAAAAATTGAAAAAGTAAAAAGTGAAAGAGGAGGGCTACAGTAAATGCAAATCACTCAGAACTATTCTTGTCAAGAAATATCAGAAGGTTCTAAAATTTGGCAAAATTTAAGGAGATTCCCAACTAAAGGGATTCAAGTCAGCAAGTTAGTATACTAGAAGGTTGAAAAGACAGAAAGAATAAGCACCAACAAAACAATAGCTCAGAAAACCTTAAGTTCAGTGAGAACCTACTTCTTTCCTGCCTGTCTCTGTGGGTTCTGACTGTGAGTGGAAGGAGGGTGGCTGCAGCTGGGGGAGGAGATGGTGCCAAGAGCTGCAGCTGCAGGTTTTGTTTTTTTTTTTTCTCTTTTAACTTTATATAGTACAAAATTGATACATACACAAGCTGAAAATAGAAATCAAACAGTACCAAATGGTACAAAGTGGGAAGTAAGTTCTCCACCTGACCTCATCCCTACAAAGAAACACTGCCCAGTCACAATTGTTGTTATGTTTGAACCCATTGCAGCTGCCACTACATCAGTCCATCTCATTGGTGGTCTTCCACTTTTTCGCTGACCCTCCACTTTACGATGATATCCTTCTACAGGGATAACATTTCTAAAGTATGAGAGACCAAGTCTTCATACCCTGGCTTCTAAGAGCATTCTGGCTGTATTTCTTCCAACACAAATTTGTTTGTTCTTCTGGCTCCCTCCTTGTAAAACATTTTTTGTTCTGCTGGTGGTTGTCATAATACCCCTAAATCATATGCCAGTACTTTCATTTCTTAATTATCTTCTCTAGATAGAATCTATTGAAAAATCAGAAACAATTCTCCAGATTTTTCTTCCGGTTACATTACATTGATGTTTCTGTTGGTTATCCTTATAATTTTAAAGAATACGTTTAAACTCATGTCTTGATTCCTCAATCTAGAACCAAACCACTATGCAATCCATTGCAATCAAGTTGATTCCAACTCCTAGCGACCCTGTATAGGATTTTTGAGGCTATAAATCTTTACAGGAACAGAAAGTCTCATCTTTCTCCTGTGGAACGGTTGGCGGGTTTGAACTGTAAGCCTTGCAGTTAGCAGCCTTACATCACAACCAGGGTACCTTCCTCACTATATATTGCTGTTGCTAAGTGCCTTTGAGTCGATTTTGACTCATAGAGACCCTGTGTAGGATTTTCTGTGGCACTATGGGATAATATACCAGACTGCAAGGTCAGTTTGAACTGTGAGGTTGGCCATTCAAATTCACCAGCACCTCTTCAGAAACCCTATACAGGGTCACTATGATTTGGAACCAACTCAAACGCACTTAACAACCACAACAACAAATAGAGTTTCCAAGGAGTAGCTGGTGGGTTTGAACTGCCAGTGTTATGATTCACAGTCCAGTGTTTGATACTACAGTACCACACCAGGAGCCATTATATAGGTAAGAACATTTATATTTGACATTGTCTTCCACATCTCTTTGCTACCTTAACATTTATATTTCAATTGTTTCCTACATTATTAATTTTAATATTAGTCAACTTCTTCTAAAATTATTTTCCAAATTTTGTTTATATGTTGAGTCCACTAACTGAAACAGTGTTTACATTATTCCAGTTGTAACTACCCCTACTGAAGAAATAGGAGTCCTGGTGTGGTGCTGTGAGTTAATGTGCCAGACTGCAAAGCTGTTTGAACTGCAAGGTCGGCGGTTCAGGCTCACCAGTCACTCCTCGGAAACCCTATACAGGGTCACTATGGATCAGAACCGACTCGATGGCACTTAACAACAACAACAGCTAAAGAAATAAATATTATGGGTCTATGTGTTGAGAAAAAAAATTTTTTTTTTTTCTTAAACTCAGTCTTTACACCCTCTATTAAATTTCTAAGCTTAAATTAAAAAGCTTTAATATCGAATAATTTTTTTTTCTTCTTTGATTGTTCCTATTTCATGGCTACCTTTTCTTTGACTTATTGACTTTCTAAATTCAAAATACTTTTAAATTTAAATTCTAAATTTTTTTCTTCTTCTATTCTCTTAATCATCTTGTTTCCTTAAGGAGTCACCTATTAACGACTGTTAATTCTTACAAGAACCATTTGTGTTAGCTCCATTTGGATCTTCTTGTTTTTTTTGTTTGTTTTTGTTTTTTTTTTGCATGGGCCTGAGTCTATGCTCTTTTTTTTTTTTAATATTTTATTGTGAATTATGTGATAGTTTACATGGGAGAACATTAGCTTTACATTCATCCTACCATATATCTTTTCATTGCCATGGTTACAATCCCCTCCATGCATCATCAACCAACCAAAGGGTATATCCTACAAGCCTGTGCCAGTTGTCAGAACACAGCCCCTCTCCCTCTCTGGATTTAAAGTCCCCAACAGCTCTATCTACCCACATCATTGTCTCTGCCTCCATCTCTGGTATCACTGCTTCTCTGGGTAGGGTCCTACCCAGTAACCTCCACTCCTAGACTGCAAAGTCAATCACTCCCCTCCTTTTGCTACAAAACGTCTACTTTTACATTTCCAACCCTCACAATCAGTCCTGATAACAATTATTCACTATTGTATCACAAGAGACCTAGCCCCATATCCTTTCATCAGCCTCACCCAGACAGATTGAATACTACTCAGTGGAGATTCTACCTTCCTCCATGCCCTCTGGATCTAGGCTCCCTTTTGAAATCTTGTAAGCCAGTCACTTCTTGCCTTTGTAGCTCTCCCCACCCCCCCATTTTGGGTAGCCAGTGCCCAAGTTGCCCATCCCTGTCTACTCTTGTGTATGGATCCGGTGGGAATGATCCTCGCTGTAAAGATTTGTTCCCTCTTTTGAGCTACTGCATCCATAGGTGTAGGTCAATGTTATCAAATTGTATCAGATTACTCTTTTTTTCCTCTTCTTTCTTTTTCTAGTCAAGCTCTGATCATCCAGTAATTGAAACCAGGTCAAGTGGGTATTATCTGCAAGTGTGGGTGTTCTTGTGCATATGCCATCTCTTCTTATCAGCTGGATGCTTCACTCTCCGCTCTAGTCCTCTGTGGCTATGAACTGCAAGGTTAGTGGTTCAAACTCAGCAGCTACTCCTCAGAAACCCTATACAGGGTCACTATGGGTCAGAATCGGCTCAACGGCACATAACAACAACAACAACAGCAATGATGGCTAGTGATCGTGAACATTTCTTCATATGTTTATTGGCTGCCTGTATCCTTTTTGGTGACGTGTTTTTTCATATGCTGTGTCCACTTTTTAATTGGATTGCATCTTCTTGGTTTTGCTGTTGGTTTCTCCTCCTCTCTATTTTAGGTTTTAGCTTTTCTTTTCATATTAACAGTTGATGAGAAAGTTTGATCAAGGATGGCAGCATGGTCTTTCACTGGGTTCTGTATGGCTGATATCTGTTAGGCCTCTTCTCTGAAACAGATGACAGGGTCTATGGACATGTAAATGAAAACGCCAAAACTGTTGCCTTGGTGACATCTCATTTGTGTCAGAATAGCATTGTGCTCTGAGAGGATTTTCATTGACTGACTTTTTGGAAGCAAATCACCAGACTGTTCTTTGAAGACTCCTCTGTGTGAACTTGAACCTCCAACTCTTTAGTTAGCAGCCAAGCACATTAGTCATTAAACCATCCAGGGTCTCCACATATAAGCTAGGGTTACTATTTTAGGATGCATCACATACTTTTTGCAATAATTTTAGCTTGTTCTTGTTAAATGCTTTCGAGTCAGTTCTAACCCATACCAATCCTTTGTAGGGTTTTTGAGGAGCAGCTTGTGAACTTGAACTACCCACCTTGCAGTTCAAATGGCTTTGCAGTCTGGCGCATTAACCCACAGCTCCATGTTGTATTAAATTAATATTGTGCTAAACTGTTTTTGAAATCATTTAGCTTAATTATTTAGTTTTTGCCCCACCTTCCCATTTTGTGTCCCAGATCTCACTGTCTCTTCACCTTACTTAGTGCTTGCCTTGGGCCAAAGGACCTGAAGGAGGAGTCCTGGTGTGGTGCTGCAGGATAATTCACTAGATTGCAAGCTCAGAGATTCAAACCCACAAGGCGCTCCTCTGAAACCCTAGACAGAGGCCATTTGAGTCGGAACCAACTGGAAGGCACTTAACAAAGGACTTGAAAGGTTAATAATAAATTCCAGCAAAAGCCAGAAGAGGGCAGCAAAGGGTAGTAGGACAAGTACTCGCTGCCAGGATCAAGGCATATTTCACTTTTTGTAGAGTCCAGACTTAAAATAAAATCAGTAGGGAAATTACTTACTAGGACAGTGACACAGGAGGGAGATGAGGTTGAGAAGAGAATGGAAAGGTATAGTCAAAAGAGAGCAGCAGTCCACGTCCTGGTCTCTGACTCGGAGAGATGTGAACAACTAGGGATCAGGAGGTGAATCATCAATTAAGCATTTCTGAGTCCTGATTACCATCTCCCAGTCTGCTTAGTACCCAAGGTCTGGCTCTTAAGATGACAGGGAACTCTCATCAACCTTGGGGACTGATGCAAACTTCCTGTCTGAAAGCTGGAATATGTTGCCAGCAGTGGCTACACATTCTGGAGCTAGCTGTTGCAGGGAGGAGAGATAACTGCCTTAGTTATCTAGTGCTGCTGTAACATACACCACAAGTGAGTGGCTTTAACAAACTTATTCTCTCATACAAATTTAGGAGACTGGAAGTTTGAATTCCGAGTGCTCTAGGGGAAAGTATTTGTCGGCCACCTTCCCTTGCTTCTATGAGTTTCCCAACAAAGGGATTCCAGCTCCAAATGATGTACTCTGCTGCTCCCAGCAATTCTTTCTTGGTGGTAGGAGGTCCCTCTCTCCCTATGGTCTCTTCTCTCTGCTTTTATCTCTTTTAAGATAGTAGGTGCTATAGGCCACACCCCAAGGATATTCTCCTGACATCTTATCTGGGCTGTGATACGTCCTACCTTAATCCTCTTATAAATGTTTGATTTTTCACAATCAGATTATATCATGGGAGATCATTATGTAACTGGTAAACTGCATCATTATATAACTGCCAAAACATTGAGAATCATATCCCAGTCAAGTTGACATATATTTTATTGGGGTTCAATCCATGACAGGCAACAAATACAAATACTGACAGTTGATGAAGACATTATAATTGCATGCCAGCTGAATCATATAGTTGCATGCCAACTGTTCTTGACACGGTATCTGGATTCAAGTGGGATGTACTCATGGTCATATTTTGGCTCTCATGGATGTGTTTCAATTTAACTGATCAGAAACTATCTCAAGAACAAATTTGATGCATTAGACACTAATACCCAAAGACCAGAAGAGTTGTGAAATTACATCAAGAACATCATATATGAAGAAAGCTAAAGGTCATTAAAAAAGAGAGAAAAGACCAAAAGGGATGTCAGAAGAGACTTTGAAACTTGCTCTTCAATGTAGAGAAACTAAAGCAACTGGAAGAAATGATGATGTAAAAAAGCTGAACAGCAAATTTCTAAGGGCAGCTTGAGAAAACAAAGTCAAGTATTATAATGAAATGTTCAAAGACTTGGAGTTAGAAAACCAAAAAGGAAGAACATACTCACATTTTTAAAGCTAAAAGAACTGGAGGGAAAATTCAAGCCTCAACTTAAAATATTGAAAAAAGATTCTATTAGTTTGAACTTCAGGGTCGACAGTTCAAACTCACCAACTGCTCCTTGGAAACCCTATACAGGGTTGCTATGAGTTAGAAGCAACTTGACAGTACTTAACAGCAATAGCAAGGGCTCCTTAGAAGCAAGGATGGCCTTATCTTTTCAGGTTTATCTCTTTCCTGTGCCTTCTATGAAACCTTCCAATCCAGAAAATTTATGGCTTGAAACCACATTATTTGCTTTACCGTGTATGAAACATTCTCTCTCAGCACATGGATATCCTCTTCTCTCTTTCTCTTGCTCTATCTCTCTACTGTTTTACCTCTCTATGTTTCAAAGTCTAGCTCTATGTCTTCATCCAGCTAACTCCAAATTATCCTTTAAAGCTCATTTCAAATGAGTTCTTCTAATGAGCTCCCCTTGCCTGTCCTCTCCCCACAATCTAAGTCAGGTGTCAGGTCTCTCTTTTAATCTCTCATCTCGATCTTTACTTTTCCTTTACAGTATTTGTCAATCTGTAGTTACATGCATATTGATTTATTTGGTTATTTACATGGTTGTTTGTTTAGTTTCTGTCTCTTCTATTCAGATCTATGTTTTGTAAGTTGGGCTTGGATCTCTTTTGTTCTTTGCTGCCCAGATCTAACCAAATGCCCTTCTCCTAGGACAGATTCAAACACTATTTCTTGAATAAATGAAAGAGAGTCTACTTTAAGCCATGCTTTTCTTTTCCTCATCCATGGCACAAAACTATTTTATTTATTTCAATGTTTTCTTTCATTCCTTCTATATCTCAAAGCCAGTGATAATTAAATGATAAATCAATTTCTTCCTTAAGGTACTTACACCATATGTATTCATTTAACTATTTTGTTGTTGTTGCTGTTAAGTGCCATCAAAGTCAATTCTGACCAATAGCGACCCTGTGTAGAGTTTCCAAGGAGCAGCTGGTGAGCTTAAGCCACCGACTTTGCCGTTCAAAGGACGTTGCATTCTGACGCATTAGCCCACAGTGATAACTATTTTAGGAGACTATAAAGAAGACCATAAGCTTTGTTAGTAATATCAAATATCAGTCCTCCAGAGACTCAAGGGAAGGCGACTCTGCATATGAGAAGATATTCTGGAAGGTCTCGTATTGCTGTGAGACTTGAGTGCCCTCCATAGTCAGTGAATTTGAGTCCCTAACATGATGACTAGTTAACTACAAGATACTTAGTGTATCTGCGCAGCATCTGTGAAATGGTCAATTTATTAGTGGAAAATGAACACTGTATTTAAAATATTTTTACCAGATACTCTAAGTTTCATAAAGCTGAAGAAGATACACAGATTGCAAATAAGTACATGAAAAGGTGTGCAATGTCATTAACCATTAGGAGATATAACTTTAACCTAAAATGAGATATCATTGTACACCTATGAAAATAACCAAAATAAATAATGACAACACCAAATGCTGATGTATGTAGAGAAACTGAATTATTCAGATATTACTGGGAGGGTGGTAAATATAAAATGATACTGCCACATCAGAAAACAGTTTGTTTCTTTTAAAATTAAACATGCAGCTACCACATGACCCAGCAGTTGCACTCCTAGGTAATTATCTCAGGGACGTGAAGACTTCGGTTTATGCTAACATCTATATGCAAATGGATACAGCAACTTTATTTGTCATAACCAAACACTGGAAACAGCCCAGATATCCTTCCAATGTGAAATGGTTAAGGATTCTGTGCTACACCCATCCATTGAATTGTTGTGTTGTTGTTATGTGCCTTGGAGTTGGTTCCGACTCATAGCGACCCTATACAGAGTTTCCAAGGCTGTAAATCTTTATGGGAACATCCATTGAATACTAACTACTAAATAACACGAAGAAATGAACAACTGATATAGCAACAATCTGGATGAATCTCAAGAGAATTAGTTACACTGAATGAAAAAAAGACATTCCAAAAAGGCCACATATTACATAATTCCATTTATAAAATATTCTTGAAAGGACAAAATTATAGAAATGGAGAATAGATCAGTGGCTGCTGGGGGTTAAAGAGAGGGTAGGTCAGGGAGGAAGTTGGTATGAACATAAAAGGATATCAAGAATCCTTGTAATGATGGAAATGTTATATATCTTGACTATGTATATCACTGTCAATATTTTAGTTATGATATTTTACTATACTTTGTAAGATATTGCAGGATTCTCCAGAGAAAATCAGTTGATGAGATAATGATTGATTTTAAGGAATTGGCTCATGCAGTTGTGGGGACTGGCAACTTTGAAATCTGTAGGACAGGCCAGCAGCCTGGCAAGCTGGAAACTCAGGCAGGATTCCTGTGTTAAAGTCTTGAGGCAGAATTCTTTTTCCTCTAGGAAACCTCAGTTTTTGCTCCTAAGTAATGTCATGTCTTTAACTGATTATATCAGGCCGACTCAACACTATCAAGTGTGATATTTACTTAAAGTACACTGATTATAAATGTTAAACACATCTATAAGGTGTCTTTACAACAACATCTGGACTAGCATTTGACCAAACAAGTGCACACTATAACCAAACTAATCTGACACATAAAATTAACCATCACATTACCATTGGCGTAAACTTGGTAAAAGGCATATGGAAAGTCTCTGTTGTGTTTCTTATAACAACCGGTGAAGACAGACAGTTGAATTTTAAAAAAAAATTCAAAACTAAAGGAAAAAGCAAAACAAAACATGTCAGTTAGTCAGTTATGGCTTGCGCCTAGGAACCTTGACATCATACCCACAAGTGACCATGACAACTGTGGAACACTCAGGTGCATAGATATATTTAAAGTACTCTGTTAAGTACTGTAGGAGCCATTGATTTTCACTCCCAGGAGTTGAAAAAAAAAAGAGATGTTTGAGTCAATCAAAAAGCGCCCCAAGCTTTTTGGTGATAATTTAAAGCTTTTCTGGACAAGGTAACTGATAAATATGTAATTTTTAATTATCAAAATAGACTAGAGACTTCAGAAATTGTTATCTTTTGTTTCCTTTAAAATATATGAACTGACTTTTAATTTCAGCACTGGTTTCATGATATGATACTCATGTTCATTAGATCTAGTACTGCTGGGTTCAAAAGAACAGAATTTACATTCTCAGGGGAGACACTTTCTTGGGTTCATGGAGAGAATTTTTTTTAGGTTTATGAAAATGTCTTCCTTGTTTATGAAAGCTTTTATAATCAGTTTCATTTAAATGTTTTTCAGTTATTACCAGATAACTTTATTAGAGTTGGATCATAGCTCAACCAAATAATATTTAAGACCATTTTATTAGTACTTTCTCATGTTTTGAAACTTTAAAAATGTTTCCAGTGTTATTTATCAGTTTTCCCAAAATTTGAATAATGATTAAGGTCAATCTTCAATTATCTAAATTGTTATGTTAACATGTAACCAAATTGTTATTATTTCTTCACAGATCTCTATAGCACTTTATTTATCTATGTTAGG
>NW_006409641.1:55399-57217 GCF_000296735.1 Chrysochloris asiatica | reverse complement strand
GAAACAAGTTATATGAATTGTTGAATGTGAAACTGATGATGTGCCCTGTAAACTTTCATTCAATCCACAATAAAAACCTTAAATTTAAAAAAAAAAAAAAAAGATGGGATGTGAGGGCGGGATATATTCAGTCCAAGACCTAGCCAGTGGTAGGATAAAGCTTGTTTCTTCAAGCTTTCCCTGAATAAGTTCAATAGTGTGAATGTCCAACAGTTGGATTTTCTGAGGCAAAGATGAACAGGTCCTATATCAGACATAGTGAGCAACTGCCAGGTGGCCTCATGACCCCTCTGGTCACTCTGATTCACTGAGATGAGCTGGGTTGAAACAGATTGATCATTCTTCCAAACAACTCTGTGTTAGTCCAACACTACGAAGTACAGTGTAATGGAGAATTGCACTAAATCTAATCCAGTTTTGAAGTAGGTAGGGACTCCCCTGGATTCCTAGTGCAGTGCTACAGAATAAACATTGGACTTCAAACCACAAGGTTGTTAGTTCAAACTCACCAGCTGCTTCCTGAGAGCCCTGTTGTTGTTGTAATGTGCCATGGAGTCGGTTCGGACTCACAGAGACCCTGTACAGGGTTTCTGAGGGTGTAAATCTTTACTGAGGCAGAAAGCCTCATCTTTCTCCTGTGGAACAGCTGGTAGTTTCAAACTGCTGACCCTGAGGTTTACAGCCTGATGTGTAACCACTACTCTACTAGAGCTCCTTTAAAGGGTCACTATGAATCAGAACCAACTCAACAGTACTTCACAACAACAACAAGGTAATCCCAAAAGACATAGCAATCCTCACAAAGTCGATTACAGCATTATCTTAAAAAGAAAGCAAAAGTAAAAAAACATGTCAGAATTTCTTCTTGGGTAACTAGTGCAAAGAGAAAGGGAAAACAAATAAAATGTTAAAAGACACACCAAACGGGAAAAAAAAATGCTAGTGATCATAGTAAGTTAACAATGGTAATAATCATATATCTTGTTATATATATCTTGTTAAGCTCTTTCCTACAAACAGACTCATTTTGTCTACCAGAACTCAAGGGGTAGGACAAGACACCTACTCTCTTAGTCAGATAAGAAGGGTCAAGGTTAAAGTTCAACATAGGCAGAGCCTGAGGATGGACTAGGTCTCCCAATGTAAAGTTCTTTTAACAAGAAACTTAGATTTGTTTTCTAAGGCAAAAAAAGAGCTTGGGAAAATACTAAGCTTGAATTATCCTTAAAATAGAAGATAATATATATGAGTTTCGAGAGGACATTTCACAAGATTACATGGGAAAAACTGAGAGAGAAAAACATGCCCTTGTGTGTGTTCAATTTAAAAACCAGCTTCCACACTACCTAGAAACAGGCAGATGACTCAGTTCTCTTAGCCTCTGGCAATAAATGACTGTACTGCCCACCAACAAGGCCTCACCAACTGCCACAAATTTAAGCTGAATTCAAAAGTGGACTTGGAATGATGGATATCATTCTTGACATCAGATGGATCTTGGCTGAAAGCAGAGAATGTCAGAAAGATGTATACTTGTGCATTATTGAATATGCAAAGCTTTTGACCATGTGAACCATGACAAGTCATGGATAACATTGTAAAGAATGGGTACTCTGTCAGATTTTATTGCACTCATGAGGAACTTGTGCATAGACCAAGAGACAGTTGTTTGAACAGAAAAAAAGGATACTGAAAGGTGTGTGCCAAGGTTGTATCCTTTCACCATACTTATTTAATCTGTATGTTGAGCAAACAATACAAGAAGCTGGATTATATGAAGAAGAATGTGTCATCAGGATTGGCAGAAGATTTATTAAC
>NW_006409641.1:53856-54758 GCF_000296735.1 Chrysochloris asiatica | reverse complement strand
GCTTGGTAAAATAAAGGAATAGCCCTCAAAGAGATGAATTGATACAGTAGCAGCAGCAATGAGCTCAAGCACAACAACAATTGTGTGGCTGGGACAGGACTGTGCAGTTTCTATTGTGCATCGGGTAGCTATGGGTTGGAACCGACTTGACAGCACCTAACAACCAAGGGCCTACCACTAAGGGTCAAGTGACACTGCAGAGTCCTAAGATGAAAAATAAATAGCTAAAATCCATTATGCCTTATTCTGTGCTGGACACTTTTTATAAACTCAAAAATCTATAAACAGTATCAGATTCAATTGTCCCATTAAACTATTAGTTGCAACATTCTACAGATGGCAAATGAGTTTCAGAAAGTTATCTTGCCTGTTGTCATAAGCTCCTCCTTGGCATGGAACCAGGACAGGAATACAGACAGTCTGACTCTAGAATTCATAATCTTAACCCAATATTAAGGAACATTAAAACATTGAGGCTCTGGATATTCAGACAATAGTTCTAAGTATGGATAAGATCCAACTTTAATAATTCAAAGCTTAAATATTAGTGGTTGACTAGCTGTTCACACATGAAGTTAAGCAATAATATAATATTGTAGGTAATAAAATACTAATATGAGTAATAAAGTATATCAGACAATACACTTCAGTCCAAATATCAATATTCCATACAGTGTTAGTCCTTGGACAAGAACTCTGTGAATGGACTGTCTTTCTGACTCTACTCCTTTCTGAGCTTCTAGTTCTTGGGTCTAGTTCCAACTTTTTGATACTTCACTTTGTAGTACCTCTCAGTAGAGAGGTACAGTCTATTTCTCTATCTTTTGAATCTGAAATCATCCATAAGAGTTGTTTTAAGAATATATGGCAGGAACAAACAAGATGGCAGATCGGGTGGACAT
>NW_006409641.1:50553-51134 GCF_000296735.1 Chrysochloris asiatica | reverse complement strand
AAAAGAATATATGGCAATAGATTGATTCTTAAAGTGTGGTCTATAGATCCACAAATGTCTTAAAGACCCTTTTGTGGGATCCACAATAAAAGCATTACTTTCTTAATAAATATGATTTGCCTTTTTCACTGTGTTGATTTTTTATATTATATGAAATGTGTCAACTTAAGAAGATCTGCATAACCCAGAGAATTACTATCTTCCAAATGACTAAAGGAAATCTTTCACATACAAGATGGATCAATGGATTTTAATATAACAAAATATCAAATGTTTATGGATACGGCAACTTATCTTTCAGAAAGTACCACTTGTTTTGTTATACTATGGAAAAAGAATACCCACACTTATCTAAATAGACCATTCAAATATTCCTTGCATTTATAACTATATATCTGTGCAAGGCCACATTTTCTTCACAAACTTCAAATAAAACAATATACAGCAACAGATGGAACATATAAACAGGGATCAGATACCAGCTGTCTTCCTTAACTCAGGTATTAAAGAGACTTTCAAAAGTGAAAGATAGTGCCCTTCTCCTCACGGTTTTTGTTGTTGTTATTGTTTAGTAAAATATG
>NW_006409641.1:17819-20357 GCF_000296735.1 Chrysochloris asiatica | reverse complement strand
ACTTCACCAGAAGAGTAAAAACACTAATGAAAACCAGAAGAGTTGTGGGATACCATCTATCATACAGGAAGAAAACAAAAGATCACTAAAAAGAAAGAAAAGGCCAAAGTGGATGTAAGAAGTGACTCTGAATCCTGCTCTGAGTAGACAAATTAAAACGACTAGAAGAAGTAAGTTTAAAGAGCTGAATAGAAATTTTCAAAGGGTACCTCACGAAGACAAAGTCAAATATGATAAAGAAATGTGCAAAGACCTGAAGTTACAAAACCAAAAGGGGAGGACACACTCAGAATTTCTCACACTGAAAGGAATGAAAACAAAATTCAAGGCTGGACCTGAAATATTTAAAGAGTCTATGAGTTAAAACCAATACTGAATGGTTTATAATCAGAAAGGTATGTGGCAGGGCTTTATCCATCATTATTCAATCTACATGTTGAGCAAACAATCTGAGTAACTGGAATATATGAGGAAGAATGTGGCATCAGGATTAGAAGAAGACTGATTAATTAACAACATGTGATATGCAAATGATACAACCTTGCTTGCTGGAAGTGAAGAGGAAATAAAATATTTACTAATGAAATTCAAAGACTCCAGTATGTATTGCACCTCAATGGAAAGAAAACAAAAATCCTCACAGCTGTACTAATAAGTAACATCATTATAAATGAAGAAAAGATTGAAGTTGTCAAAGACTTCATTTTGCTTGGATTCACAATCAATACTCATGGAAGCATCAGTGAAGAAATCAAATGACATATATTTCATTAGGTAAATCTGTTGCAAAAGAACTCTTTGATAAAAAGCAATGATGACAGTTTGTAGACTAAGTTGCACCTGACCCAAGCCATGATATTTTAAATTGCCCCATATGAGTGTGAAAGTTGGAGAATGAATAAGGAATAGTGTAAAAGAATCGATGCATTTGAATTATGGTGTTGGCAAAGAATATTGAAAGTACAATCGACTTGCAGAAAAACAAACAAATCTGTCTTCGGAGAAGTACAGCCAAAATGCTTCTTAAAATGGAGGATGGCAACACTTCATCTCTCATACTTTGGACATGTTGTCAGAAGGGACCAGTCCCTGAAGGACATCATGCTCAGTAAAGTGGAGGGTCAATAAAAAAAAAAAAGGAAAACCCTCAATGAGTTGACACAGTGGCAATATCAATTGTAAGGATGGCACAGGACTGGGCAGTGTTTGCTTCTATTGTGCATAGGGTTACTATGAGACGGAACCAGCTAGACAACACTAACAACATTACATGGTATGTCCTAGTAGCACTAAGCTTTACAAGACTGAAGAGGACCTACTGATTCTCAGGCATCACATGTAGGAATTCACTTTGAGCAGAGCCACGTAATGGCCCCTCAGTTCTCTCTCCAATAAATGACCAATGATAATAATAATGAATGAACTTATAATGCACAGGTACAAATGGCTAGTGCACAGATGACTCAGAAGAAAGCCCTGTTGATCTACTTCTGAAAATTCAACGATTGAAAACCCTACGGGGTACAATTTTCCTCTGACACATGAGTCATGAGAATTGACTTGACAGCAACTGGTTTTTATGTGCCAGCCAAGCAGTCTTCTAAGTGACCTAGACATTTTAACTCCTTTAATCTTGCAACAAACTAATGAGTTAGGTACTTTAAAATTTTTTACAGATAAGATAACTGAGTCATAGCCAATTAGGACTAAGTTAGGGTTCAAACACAAGGAACAAAGAAGTCCATGCTTCTGTTTAAATAGCAGGTGGGTAGGTGGCAGTCTGACCCTGTTAGCCTTTCTGCTTGCCTTTCGTGTTCAGTAGTAATAGCTGGCAGTCCTGGTAAGGCGCTGTGGGATAAAGCACTGGACCGCAAGGTCGGTTTGAACTACAAGGTTGGTGGTTCAAACTCACCAGCCACTTCTTGGAAAACCCTACACAGGGTCACTATGAGTCGGAACCCATTTGATTGCACTTAACAACAGCATCAACAACAACCATCCATTCTTCTGATGTCACAGCAAAGGCGAGTGTTCATGGATACAATTAGCCTAGGTGGATAATTCGGTTTTGAGGTGTTTTTTTTTTCTCTCTGACTTAGAATCCCATTACAACATGGCACAGAAATGCTCATGCAGCTGATCAGATGAAAGGTCTATAAAAAGTGGCAGGAGATGGCTGATGTGTAGTGATACTGCATTATAATCACACAAGGAAGCTTCAAAAAGTGCCTGGAAAAATGGAATTGAAAGATAATAGATTATTTTTCACAAACTTTTTGAAGGCCCTAGATACTTCTGTTTACTTCCATTTATATAGAAAGTATATTTTGATTATTAGAATAGTTCTGCTGACTATTGCTTATAGCAAATCAAATAGGTAATGAGTTTTGATGTATTTCAGTATTTAATTTAACCCAAGTCAGTTAAGATTCTTAACAGTTCCCATTAAGAAGGAAAAAATTAGGGAGATGCAAAATGTTAATTGTTCTAGAAAATAGGGATGTCACTATGGGCAACCTGTTGTTGTTGTCGTTTGTT
>NW_006409641.1:13606-17719 GCF_000296735.1 Chrysochloris asiatica | reverse complement strand
AGTGGCATAGCCCTCAGAATCACAGCAATTCAAACCACCACAGCACGACAGACAGACAAGTGGTGGTTGCGAGCTGAAATTGACATCTTGAATCTGACACTCTGATGGTTTACTATGCTGGGAACAACAAATTCAAGAATGGTGTAGCAATCATAAGCAAAAAGAACATTTCAAGATCTACCTTGAAGTACAATGCTGTCTGTGATAGTATAATATCCATCTACAAGACCAGTTAATACTACTATTATTCAAATTTATACAGCAACCACTAAAGCTAGTGATCATGAAATTGAAGAATTCTATGTATTTCTTTAGTCTGAAATTTACCAAACATGCAATCAAGAAGTATTGATAATTATCGGTGATTGAAATGCAAAGGTTGGAAACAAAGAGGAAGAGTCAAGAGTTAGAAAATATGGCCTTGATGATAGAAATGATGCTGGAAATCACATGATGTGGCACTGCAGGATAAGATCTGGATTGCAAGGTCAGTTTGAATTATAAAAGTTGGCAATTCAAACTCACCAGATGCTCCTCAGAAACCCTACACAGAGTCGCTATGAGTCAGAACCAACAGCAATAATGACTTACTTGGTGAAAATACCTTTTTAAAAAGAACATAAAACATATTCTTTTACACATATACATACACACACAGACCTCACCAGAAAGAATACATATGAATCAAATTGACTATATCTGTGGAAAGAGACTGTGGAAAAGCTCAATATCATCAGCTAAAACAAGGCCAAGGGCAGACTGCGGAACAGACTACTAACTGCTAACACTGAAGAAAATTAAAACAGTCCACAAAAGTAAAAATATGACCTTGAACATATTGGACCTGAACTTAGAGACCATTTCAAGAACAGATTTGATGTATTAGACATTAATGACCAAAGACAAGAAGAGCTGTGGGGTAATATCAAGAACATCATACAGGAAGGAAGCAAAAGGTCATTAAAAAGACAGGAAAGAACAAAAAGACAAAAGTGGATGTCAGAAGAGATGCTGAACCTTGCTATCCAATGTAGAGATGCAAAAGTAAATGGAAGAAATGAGGAAGTAAAATAACTCAACAAGAATTTCAAAAGGCAGCTTGAGAAGACAAAGTAAAATATTGAAATGTGCAAAAATCTGGAGTTAGAAAACCAAAAAGGAAGAACACATTCGGCTTTCTCAAACTGAAAGAAAAGAAGTAAAAATTCAGGCTTCGACAAGCAATACTGAAGGGCAAAATATTGAATGAGGTAGAAAGCATTAAAAGAAGATGGAAGGTATAGAGTCACTGTACCAAAAAGAAATGGTCAATGTTCATAAGAGATAACCTGTGATCAAGAACTGCTGGTACTAGAGGAAGTTCAAACTGTACTGGAGGTATTGGCAAAAAACAGGACTCCAGGAATTGACCAAATATAAACTGAAGTACTTCAACAAACTCATGCACCACTGGAGGCACTTACTCATCTATGCCAAGAAATTCGGAAGACATCTACCAGGACAACCAACTGTGCCCATTCCAACGAGAGGTGACCAAATGGAAGGCAGAAAACATCAAACAATATCATTAATATCATACAGTGCTGTAGGACCAGCAGTGGATCGTGAACCACAAGGTCATCAATTCAAACCCACCGGATGCTCCTTGGAAACCCTATACAGGATCACTATAAGTCAGAACAGACTGGGCAGCACTTAACAACAACAACAACAAAAATGCAAGTAAATTTTTGCTGAAGATATTTTTAAAATGGTTGCAAAGGTACATTGTTAGGGAATGGCCAGAAACTCAAATTGGACTCAGAAGAGGACGTGAAACTTGAGGTATTTGCTGACATCAGATGGATCTTGGCAAAAAGCAGAGAATAGCAGAAAGGTGTCTGCTTGTGCTTTATTGACTATGCAAAGGCTTTCAATTGTACAGATCATGACAGCTATAAATAACTTTGCAAAGTATTGGTATTCCAGAACACTTGACTGTGCTCATGAGGAACCTGTATATAGATAAAGAGGCAGTTCTTGTACCACAACCAGGGGACACTGAATGGTCTAAAATCAACAAGTGTGTACCAGTGTTTTGTCCTTTTATCACACTTATTCAATCTGTATACGAGCAAAAGAATCTGAACACCCAGGTTATATGAAGAAGAACATGGCTTCAGGGCTGGAGGAAGATTCATTAATAATCTGTGATATGCAGATGACTCAACCTTGCTTGCTGAAAGCAAAGAGAACTTAAAATACTTATTGATGAAAATCAAAGAAAGGATTGCACCTCAATGTAAAGAAAACAAAAAGCCTCACCAATGAACCAATGAATAGCATCATGATAAATAAAGAAAGGATTGAAGTTATCAAAGACTTCATTTTGCTTGACTCCACAATCAACACTCATGGAAGCAGTGGTCAAAAAATCAAATGGCATATTCTATTAGGCAAATCTCCTGCGTAATACCTCTTTAAAGTGTTCATGGGCAAAGATATCGGTTTGAGTACTAAGTTGCACCTGATCCAAACCATGGTATATTCAATAGCCTTATATTCATGTGAAAATTGGACAATGAATAACAAAGACCATAAAAGAATTGATGTATTTGAGTTATAGTGTTGAAGAGGAATATTGAAAGTGCCATGGACTGCCAGAAGAACAAACACATCTGTATTAGAAGAAGTACAGCCGGAATGCTCTTTAGAAGCAAGGATGGTGAAACTTCATCTCTCACACTTCAGACATAATAGCAAGTGGTATCAGTTCCTGAAGAAGGACATCATGCTTGGTAAAGTGGAAGGTCAGAGAAAAAGAGGAAGATGCCCAATGAAATGGATTGGCACTGTGACAACAGCAATGCACTCAAACATAACAACAATTGTGAGGATGGCGCAGGACCGGGCAGTGTTCATTTTATTGTGTACAGGATCACTTTGTGTTGGAACTAACTCAGCGGCACCTAACAACAACATTCATGTGGAGATAACAGGAATCAAACTGACTACATCTGGCAGTTCTGGAGCTTCCCTGACCAGGCAGTTCAGGTAGGGCAGTCTCGGGGAAAAGGGGCAGAATCGCACATAGAAAACCTCTGTCTAGCAAACAGACAGCCTTTGAACAAACATAAGATCTTATATTTCAACATTCTGAACTCGTATTTTTTTAAAGATCAAATTGCTGAAGAATTACAGGCATCTTGAGCTTTCGCCTGCCTGCACGTGGCTTTCACTTCTGCGCCCACGCCGACGAGTGCCTCTGCCCCCTGCAGACCTTGGAATGCAGGGTTAGAGCAACCCCACTTAGAAGGTTGCATTTCCAGAAAAGAAAGCATAAACTAACAAAGCTGAACAAATAGAGATGGATATTGGCACAGATATGAGGAAATGTGGTGTACCCATGGTGCAGAAAGACTGAGAGAGGCATCTTTTATGTCATCAAATACAGACACAACCTCCCTGCAGCCATTACCTCCAGCCCTCTACTGACCTGGCCTAGACCAGTCCTCTGCCAAGCCGCCTAGGCTCAGGAACGCCCAAGGCACAGGCCCGCCCACTGAGACCAAGGCCCAGACACTCCCACTGAGGCCAAGGCCTGCCCTGAGACCCAACCCACCCATAGACTGGTCACAAAGGCCCAGGCCCAACCAAGGTCCAACCCGCCACATAGCCAGGTTACTGAGGCCCAGGGCCCCTGAGACCCAACCCACCCTCACCGGTCCCCAAGGCACAGGCCCCCCGAGCCCCAATCCGCCCAACCCACCCGCTGAGTCCCAAGCCACCTGATGCCCAGCTGCTGATGCCCAGGCCCACTGAGGCCCAAACCGCCCGCCTGAGGCCCAAATCACCTGCCTAAGGACCAACCCTCCTGCAGCCTGGTCGCTGACGCCCAGGCCCCCAGAGGCCCAAACCGCCCATCCTAGGCTCAACCCACCCACCCAAGGTCCAAACAGCCCGCTGCCAAGGCCCAGGCCCAAATGAGGCCAAAAAAAGTTACTCTGAGTTAAGCAATAAGGAGAGTGAAAAGAGAAGACCACATCCTGATCACATCTTCCTGGAGGTAATCAGAAAACATAAAAAATTACCAAAACACATAATTAATTATGAAGGTCACAGATAAACATTAAA
>NW_006409641.1:0-6353 GCF_000296735.1 Chrysochloris asiatica | reverse complement strand
GACAATATGTCCAAAGTATGAGAGACAAAGTTTGGCCATCTTGGCCTCCAAGGAGCACTCTGGCTGCGCTTCTTCCAAAACGGATCTATTGGTTCTTTGGCAGCCCATGGCACTTTCAATATTCTCCTCCAACACCACAACTCAAAGGCATCAATTCTTCTGTGGTCTTCCTAGGACACTGGAATTCATTTTCTTAGAGCACGCTCAAAAGCGGGCCAACACACGCACACAGACTTTTACTTTACTATTTGGTGGCTTTTCTCTGATATTTACACACTCCTTGATCACATTTAACCACTCCTTAAATATAACTCCTCACATAGTTATCCTCTAGAAACTAAAATTTACACAACAGATAAATGGACCTCCACCAATTATTTTATTTATTTAACAAAATGAGTTCTCCTTAATGCAAATGACCATCTGCATATTAGTCATAATAATTAGGGTAGTTTTCTTCCAGGGAGTGGAAATGAATGTGAACAATAATTCAGTGATCTCAGAAAGGATCTCTGGTTTTTTAATGGTGCCTTGAGGTGCTGGGGTAGGAAAGTCTCAAGAAGGGACATGGTGGTGTGTGTTTTCCCTAAGGGAAAAAAGGTTGAGGAACAGCATGAACTTTACACTTTAACACTCCTGTGATTTAAAGACTAGGATTATTTCTACTGGGATTTCCAGAGTGGAGGTGGGGCCCCTTCATTGCCATAGAAAAATGAATTCTCATACTTACTCCTAAACAATGTCTTGGTGCCCATAGAATGTGGTTAGCCAACATGAGCTGAATACAGTAATTTCAGTCCTAACATTGCTTGGAACAGAGAACCAAACAGTCCTCTGTAACCCTGAGCCTCCTAAAGATGATTTGAGCCTCACCCCAATTCACTCTTGATGCTCAAGTGCTACCAACTCACCATAAAGCATTTGCTGAGCTCCACAGCAAGAGTGACATGAAAGACGTCTGTTGTGTTTTCAAGATTCAGTCTCAATTACTCCAGTTGAGAGATCAGTGTTTATATGCTGACAGAATGCCATAACTAAAGGTTATTCAGCTGGCTGGCCTTGCCTTAATGGGGAAACTCGTTTGAGTCTCAGAAAATACTCCAAGCCTTTTCTGTTCCATAGGAATATAAGTGGATATTGTCATTTGTACTGAAAGATTGGCAAGTTTTAACTTAAATGTAATATGTACATAGTTTTAAAGAAAAAAAAAAAAAAAGAACAAGTTAAATGCCACATGAGAACGATATAAACAATGTAGGTCTTAGAGGTGGTTGGATGACACACTTGGATGAGAAGGTCAACAAATGCCACTCATTTTTTAAAAAACTGAAAGTACAATGGTAAACATTTGGGGGGAAGAACACTCTAGTGGGATGGAAAGAAAAGTAGTTATACTGCCCATTTTGTTTAAGATTCACACTAGGTACTCTAAAGCCAGACTTCCTGAGTTCAAATCCACTTCCTCCACATACTAACTGTGTAAATTTGGACAAGGTACTCAACTTCTTTGTGACAGTTTTCTCACTTGTTTAACTGGAATAATAATAATAGCTTAGCATCTACTTCATTAGACTGTTGTAAAAATTAAATAGTTTAATTATGTCAGCGCACTTGGAATGCTGCCTTGTGCATGGTAAGAAATAAAAAGGATCCGATCTTTATTGAATGATATGGGCAGGATGTTGTTTTGTTGTTAAGTGCGGTTGAGTCAATTCCGACTCATAGCCACCCTGTATAGGGTTTCTAAGGAGTAGCTAGGGGGTTTGATTGTCAACCATGTGGTTCACAGTCGAGTGCTGATCCTTCAGCGCCACACCAGAAGTCCATGGATAGTATAGGACCTCCCCAATACAGAGTAATGCTGCACTAAATGCAAATTACTCTATTTTTATAAACATTACAATTTACATGAACAGGCTAATGGGAAATGAAAATAAAATATTGGTTTGGGGTTGGTCATAAAAGGGTCAATGCACCTAGCTTAGGGGATTAGCTGACCAGAACACAACCAGATGAAGATAAAGAAGTTTAATATAGGGAGCAAGTGTAAACTGGACAATTTGATGAATTGGACCTTTGCTTATGGATGCAGTTGTTCAAAATCCCAACCAAAATGGAAAGATTTGTCATATCAAGGATCAAACTTGTTTCCTCACTGCCCTGGGTTGATAGGGATGGGCAATTTAGACATTGGCTATCAAAAATGGGCTATAAATGCATGAAGTGGCTGGCTTACAAGCTTTCACATGAGTGTGCTTAGTTTCAGAATGAAGGGGGTAAGGTAGAATCTCCACTGAATAGTTTTCCTCTTTCCCAGATGGATCTGGTGAATGGGGATAGGAGAAGACAGTGATAGGATTTTATGATTCAATTGTGAGTAATTGTTATCAGGATGAATCACAATGGTCACAACTGTAATTGTAGAAGATATATAACTAAAAGGGGGAATAGTTAGTCTTTCATTTCAGGAACAGAGGACCCCAAGACTATTAAGAAGGAAGAGCATGAGTGGAGCCTGAGCTCCTACCCAGAAAAGTGGCAACAGCAGAGACTTTGGCAGAGGCAATGCCATTGAGAGATAGAGTCGCTGAGGACTTTAGACTCATGGACTGAGAAAGGATGTGCACCAGTGGGAAGGAGGCTGGCTTTCAAAATGTGCCTTTTGGACATTTAAATGAATGTATATTTTTTGTTGTTTTGCATGTGTTTATCAAATATTTTTGCTTTGTTCATTTGTGAAAAATAAGATGCAAAAGGAAAGCCACAGGGTGGAAGCAGGATAACTGTTGTTACAGGGAGGGAAGAGTAATCATTGATATGAAACAAAACATATGATTGGTTGAAAGTAAAGCTGATGATCTTGTCTGTTTACTTTTATTCAATTCATAACAAAAAGTTTTTTTTAAAAAAAGACAAGCGGAGGGTTGAAAGATTCTAACTTTAACTTCATGAAGAGAGCAGAAAGCAGCCTGATCAGCTCCAAGCTTAGGGAGTTTATTCTAGAGTGAAGTTTGCTTGGAGAGATGAGTGATGGGTAGTAAGAGATGGACTGGTAAATACTGTAATAGTTCAAGCATAAATAATTTGGGATCTAGTTGAGGGATGGGAAGATAAAAGAAGCTTTAGGGGGTTATGCCAGGTGCAGAAATAAGGACCTTAGGGGAAGATCTGATTTTAGTGGGTGAGAGACAATGAATTCAAGATCATTACATAGACTGAGTTCAAGTGTGTGAGCACAGCTACAAGGAGCTGTCCACCAAGCAAACAGAAATAAGAGTTAGAGTTCAGTAGAGCAGTTGGCCAGAAGGACTGGTGTGGGATCATTCATCAACAGATACAGCTGATGCCATGATCAGAAAGGACATTGCAGAAAATGGCAATTCTGAGAGAGCAGAGAAGGGAGACGGCCTAACATGTAGGGCAAGGAAGCAGCAATCCCCATGCTGCCATCTTTCCCACGGCTCCTAGAACCCCAAGATTCCCCATACTCTCTTCAGGATGGGGTTCCAGCATGTTCCAAACCCATGATGTCAAGGGTCTCTTTCCTGGTGTCACTGAAAGGAAAACAGATCCTAGCATTTTAAGTACTAGCATGTAAAAGTATTCCAAAAAACTATCTTCTACAGGAGACAGTAGTAATATCTTAGGTCTGAAAGTTCCTGGAAAGTTGAGTGGATTTAAGGAATGGCTTCAGAGAGAGGAAAGTTGTGTTTTCTGCATCTGTCTTCATCAGGGGAGGATATGAACGTTTCTCACTGTGAACTTTATGCCTATGGTTGGCTTTTTCCAACAAGTACAGTCAAGTAGCTAGAGCAAATGAAGTTAAGGACACAAGTCAATTAAGGAATAGTCTTGCCTTTTGTTGGCTCACTAGTTGTGTGATTTGTGCATGGTCCTTACAATGCCAAAGTTTAAGGAAGATAACTAACTTGCCTCTCTTTCCAGAACTCTGCAATCTAAATTAGACTAACTCATCAACTTGTAATAGATTCACTTGGTGGTGGTGTTGGTTGTGTGCCATAGAGTCAGTTCCTACTCGTACCAACCATGTATATTCTAATTCTGCAAATCTTTACAGGAGCAGAAAGCCTCATCTTTTTCCTGCAGAACAGCTGGTAGTTTTAAACTGTTGATCTTGCCATTTGCAATCCAACTAGTAACTACTATGCTACCAGAGCTCCTGAGTAGATTCACTTAGGGTTGTTGTTGTTAATTGCCATCAAGTCCATCCTGACCCATAGCGACCCTGTATAGAGATTCCAAGGAACAGCTGGTGAGCTTGAACCACCAACCTTGCAGTTCAAACAACTTTGCAGTCTGACGCCATCAGCCCACAGTGCCACACAGGACTCCATTCATGTAGGGTAGTCACTCATATATAGCTGAGTGGAAGATCAAATTGATATTAAGCACTTTCAAAACAAACTGCTAACAAGACAAAGACTCCTTCAACTGACAAACCATTGAAAATTAAAAACCAAGTAAAAATAAAAGGTAGTGGAAGCCTCTAATTTGGGAGGGACAGCAGGGATATTTCTACCAAATGCTCATAAGAAATCTGAGCATTGTTTCTCCAGAGCTGTGGGGACGCCAATAAGCAGGAACCACTATGTGACTTAATACCGATGTCTAAGGTCACAGTTACACAGAAAATATTGGTTAAGGGTCCCTACAGTATGGCTGATAGATATATTGACAGAAGATTGGAATCCACAACTTCTGCTTCCTTCTGGGACATGTTATTAGTTGACATCTAATTGGTGCCAACACATGGTAACCTTTTGTGAAACAGAATGAAACTTTTCCTGATGGTCCTGAGATGTGTGCATGATCATTTGCATGTTTGATTCTATTGTTTAGGCTACTATGCAGATTTATGTCATGGTGGTTTTCCCTTGTGCAAAAAAAAATATGAAGCACCAAGCATTCCTTCTACAACCTTCTCTACTCCTCAGTTGGGTTTAATAAACCATTGCAATGGTCACACAGGACTCAGACACCATATACAAAGTTATGGGATTTAATAGGGAAGTTCACAGGTTATAATTTGGGGTTAGAAATGCTCAGGGCATAGTTGTTCCAGTCAGCTTTTGATAAATACCCTCAAGACACACCACTCTCCCATAAGTCTCAGCCTGAAGGCACTCAGCTTTAGTTCCATGGGTCACTAAACCTAGCTCCCCAGTAAGCATCCTGTCCAAAGTCACTCAGCTTTACTTGCTTGTGGACTGGGACGTCTACTGTTACTGCTTATGCTCTGGGTCTTGGTTCTGCTGCTGCTGTTCTTTTGCCACTCTACTGGTGTGGGATCTTAGGGTCCAAAGGACATGTTCCCCTTCCAGCCCCTCTTCTTTGAAGATAGTGAGCTCTCCCTCCTGCTTCTGAGACGGTTACAAGTCAGGCTGTTTACTTCAAGGTCAGCAGTTCAAAACTATCAGCTGCTCTGTGGGAGAAAGATGAGGTTTTCTGCTCCCGTAAAGATTTACAGCCTTGGAAACCCTATGCAGGATCTCTATGAGTTGGAACTGACTCCACGGTACACCAACACCAACACCATAGACTATGACTAGAGGAGACATTAGTGAATTCACTAACTGACACCTAATTTTCACCACACATGATGCCATGTTCTAATGACTAGTCTTTCCTGATGATGTGTCCAAAGTAAGTGTGTCAACGTCTTGCCATCCTCAAGTCTAAGGAGCATTCTATTTGCATGTCTTTTAAATCTGATTTGTTCATTCTTCTGCACATCCACAGTGTATCTGGGTCAAGTAAGTAATACAATTGGCAGTTCCTTCATCACTCAAAATTAAAACAGTAACAACAATATATTGTTGCTTTCTACTCATTTTGGAATGTTCACATACCTTCATCTTCAAAAGTTGAAGTCTTAAGAGTGGGCATGCATGTACAAGATAAATGTGTACTCAATAAAACAAAACACACACTAGAGGCTTTGTTGTGGTTAAGAGCACGAGCTCTGAAGTCAGATGCCCATGTTCAAATCTCTTGCTTCATGTAGCCTCACCTTGTGATCTGAGCTACTTAGTCTATGTAATAGTTAGGGTTCTATGTCAACCTGACTGAATTGGTTTGGTAGTTGAGATGTGGTTATCCCCATGGTGATGAAACCTAATACATGCATAGGTAACTCTAAGATGAGTGGCTGTGAGCAGCCAGTCAATTGAAAGGATGCTTCCTTGGAGGTGTTGCCTGCTCCCAATATAATGGACACATGGGAAAGGTTTTCTCTTATCTTCTGCTGGGGACCTGGGACTCAACAACTGTAAGCCATTTCATTGATAATAAACATCTTTCTCTCTCTCTTTCTCTCTACATATATATATATA
>NW_006409640.1:45648-46245 GCF_000296735.1 Chrysochloris asiatica | reverse complement strand
AATATGTTCATATACAGAGAACTACCTACATGGCAGATCACTACAAAATATTCATTTTCATAGAACTAGATACATGGCAGACTAGTCCAAAATGTCCGTATACAGAAAGCTAGCTACATGGCAGAGTAGTGCAACATTTCCATATACAGAGTTCTAGCTACATGGCAGATTAATTCAACATGTCCATATACAGAGAGCTAGCTACATGGCAGAGTAGTGCAACATTTCCATATTCAGGATTTTAGCTACATGGTTGATGAGTCCAACGTGTCCATATACTGAGAGCTAGCTACATGGCAGAGTAGTCCAACATGTCAGTATATACAGTTCTAGCTACACAGCAGATGAAACCAACATTTTCATACACAGAGAGCTAGCTAAATGGCAGAGTAGTGCAATATTTCCTTATACTGAGTTCTAGCTACATGGCAGATCCGTCCAACATGTCCATATAGTGAGAAGTAGCTACATGGCAGAGAAGACCATCATGTCCATATACAGAGTTCTAGCTACACTGCAAGTAAGTCCAACGTGTCCATATACTGAGAGCTAACTACATGGCAGAGTAGTCCATCATATCCATATACAGAGTACTAG
>NW_006409640.1:14190-15198 GCF_000296735.1 Chrysochloris asiatica | reverse complement strand
CTCTGTATATGGATATTTTGGAATCGTCTGCCATGTAGCTTGTTCTCTGTGCATGGATATTTTGGACTGATCTGCCATGTAGGTAGCTCTCAGTATATAGACAAATAGGACCTATCTGCCTTGTGGCTAGTACCCTGTATATGGAAATGTTGCACTACCTTGCCATATAATTAGCTCTCTGTATATAGACAAGTTGGACTCTTCGGCTTTGTAGCTAGAACTCTGTATATAGAAATATTACAGTGCCGTGCCATGTACCTATCTCCCAGTATATAGAAAAGTTAGACACATCTGCCTTGTAACTAGAACACTATATACGGAAATGTTTCATTGTCCTGCCATGTAGCTGGCTCTCTGTATATGGACATTTTGGACTCGTCTGACTTATAGAAAGCTCTCTGTGTAAGGCTATTTTGAACTGATCTGCCACGTAAATAGTTCTCAGTATTCAGACAGGTTGGACAAATCTGCTATGTAGCTAGAATTCTGTATATGAAAATGTTGCACTAACCTGCCATGTAGCTAGCTGTCTGTATATGGACATTTTGGACTTGTCTGCCATGAAGCTAGCTCTCTGTACATGGATATGTAGGACTGATCTAACAAGTAGGTAGCTCTCTGTATATGAACATATTGGACTTGTCTGCTATGTACCTAACTCTCAAAATATGAACATGTTGGAATCATCTGCCATGTAGTTAGTACCCTGTATATGGACATATTGGACTAGTCTGCCATGTAGCTTGTTCTCAGTATATGGACACGTTGGACACATCTGCCATGGAGCTAGAACACTGTATATGAAAATATTGCACTCCCTTGCCATGTAGGTAACTCTCTTTATATGAACATATTGGATTTGTCTGTGATGTAGCTTGCTCTCAGTGTATGGACACGTTGGACACATCTGCCATGTAGCTAGCTCTCAGTATGTGAACACTTTGGACTCATCTGCCATGTAGCTTGTACTCTGTATATGGAAATGATGCACTACTCTGCCATGTATCT
>NW_006409640.1:4791-10429 GCF_000296735.1 Chrysochloris asiatica | reverse complement strand
CTGCTACATGGCAAATGTGTTCAACGTGTCCATATACTGAGAACTAGCTACATGGCAGACAAGTCCTATATGTTTATAGAGAGAGAGCTAGCTACATGGCAGCGTAGTGCAACATTTCCATATACATAGTTCTAGCTACACGACAAATGTGTCCAACGTGTCCGTATGCTGAGTGGTAGCTACATGGTAGAGCATTACAAAATATCCATGTACAGTGAGCTAGCTACATGGCATACAAGTTGAATATATCCATACACAGAGAGCTAGCTACATGGCACAGTAGTGCAACATTTCAATATACAGAGTTCTAGCTACAAGGCAGATGAGTCCAATTGTCTATATACAGAGGGCTAGCTACATGGAATGGTAATGCAACATTTCCATATACACAGATCAAGATACAAGGAAGATGAGTCCAACTTGTCTATATAGAGAAAGCTAGATATATGGCAAGGTAGTGCAAATTTTCCATATACAGAGTTATAGCTACAAGGCTGATGAGTCCAACT
Organism: Chrysochloris asiatica; assembly: GCF_000296735.1. NCBI lineage: Eukaryota > Metazoa > Chordata > Mammalia > Afrosoricida > Chrysochloridae > Chrysochloris > Chrysochloris asiatica. Next base: position 9,920 of record NW_006409640.1, on the reverse strand, counting down.
TGTCCATATATTGAGAGTTAGCTACATAACAGAGAAGTTCAACATGTCTAAATACAGAGGGCTAGCTAAAAGGAAGATGAATCCAACATGTCTATATACAGAGAGCTATCTACATGGCAGGGAAGTACAACTTTTAGATATACAGTGTTTTAGCTACAAGGCAGATCAGTCCAACTTGTCTACATATACAGAGATAACTACATGGCAGGGTATTGCAATATTTCCATATACAGAGTTCTAGCTACATAGCAGATCAGTCCAACATGTCCATATACAGGGTAATAGCTCCATGGCAGATGAGTGCAAAGTGTCCGTATAGTGAGAGCTAGCTACATGGCAGACAAGTCCAATATGTACATATACAGAGAGATACCTACTTGATATATCAGTACAACATATCCATGTACAGAGAGCTAGCTACATGGAAACGTAGTCCAACATGTCCATATAAAGAAAGAATACTAGCTACCTGGCTTATGATTCCAACATGTTCATATACGGAGAGTTAGTTTTATGGCAGGGTAGTGCAACATTTCCATATACAGAAATCTAGCTACATGGCAGATTTGTCCAACCTGTTCATATACTGAGAGCTAGCTAGATGGCTAGTACACTGTATATGGACATGTTGAACTACTCTGCCATTTAGGTAGCTCTCAGTATATGGATAAGTTGAACTCATCTGCCATGTAGCTAGTACCCTGTATAGGGACATGTTGCACTACCCTGCCATATAGCTATCTCACTGTATATAGACAAACTGGACTTATCTTTCTCTTAGCTAGATCTCTGTATATGGAAATGTTGTACTACCCTGCCATGTAGCTAGCTCTCTGTATATGGACATTTTGGACTCGTCTGCCATGAAGCTAGGTCTCTGTACATGGGTATGTTGGACTGCTCTATCAAGTAGGTAGCTCTCTGTATATAAACATATTGGACTTATCTTTCAATTAGCTACCTCTCAGTATATGGACATGTTGGACACATTTGCCATGTAGCTTCAACTCTGTGTATGGAAATGTTGCACTACTCTGCCATGTAGCTAGGTCTCTGTACATAGACAAGTTGGACTCATCTGACTTGTAGCTAGAATTATGTATATTGAAATGTTGCACTTTTCAGCTATGTAGCTAGCTCTCTGTATATTGACATTTCTGACTTGTCTGCCATGTAGCTAGCTATCTGTACATGGATATTTTTGGACTGTCTGTCAAGTAGGTACCTCTCTGTGTATGATCATATTGAACTTGTCTGCCTTTTAATTAGCTCTCACTATATGGACATGTTGGACTCATCAGCCAGGTAGCTAGAACCCTGTATATGGACATGTTGCAGTACTCTGCCATGTAGCTAACTCTCAGTATATGCTCAAGTTGGACTCTTCTGCCTTGTAGCTAGAACTCTGCATATGGAAATGTTGCACTACCCTGCCATGTAGCAAACTCTCTGTATATATACAAGTTGGACTCATCTGCCATGTAGCTACTACACTGTATATAGACATGTTGCACTACTCTGCCATGTAGCCAGCTCTCTGTTTATAGACAAGTTGGACTCATTTTCCTTGTAAATAAAACTCTGTATGTGAAAAGGTGCACTACTCTGCCACGTAGCTACTTCTCTGTATATGGACATTTTGGCCTCGTCTGCCATGTAGCTAGCTCTCTGTACATGGATATGTTGGACTGATCTGCCAAGTAGGTAGCTCTATGTGTATGAACATATTGCACTTGTCTGCCATGTAACTAGCTCTCAGTATATGGATACGTTGGACACATCTGCCATGTAGCTAGAACACTGTATATGGAAATGTTGCACTACCATTCCATGTAGCTAGCTCTCTGTATATAGACAAGTTGAACTCATCTGCCTTGTATTTAGAACTCTGTATAAGGAAATGTTGCACTACCCTGCCATGTACGTAGCTCTCTGTATATGAACATTTTGGACTCGTCTGCCATGAAGCTAGCTCTCTGTACTTGGATATATTGGACTCATCTACCAAGTAGGTAGCTTTCTGTATATGAACATTTTGGACTTGTCTGCCATGCAGCTAGCTCGCAGTATATGGACATGTTGGACTCATCAGCCAAGTAGCTAGTACCCTGTATATGGACATGTTGAACTACTCATCCCTATAGGTATCTCTCAGTATATGGCCAAGTTGTGCTCATCTGCCATGTAGCAAGTACGCTGTATATGGACATGATGCACCACCCTGGTGTATAGCTAGCTCACTGTATATAGACAAGCTGGACTTATATTTCTTGAAACTAGAACTCTGTATATGGAAATGTTGTACTACCCTGACATGTTGCTAGTTCTCTGTATATGAACATATTGGGCATATCTGTCATGTAGCTAGCTCTCAGTTTATGGAAATGTTGGATTCATCAGCCAAGTAGCTAGTACCCTGTACACGGACATGTTGAGCTACTCTGCCCTATAGGTAGCTCTCAGTATATGGACAAGTTTGACTCATCTGCCATGTAGCTAGTACCCTGTATATGGACATGTTGCACTACCCTGCCATATAACTACCTCACTGAATATAGACAAGCTTGACTTATCTTTCTTGTAGCTAGAACTCTGTAAAGGGAAATGTTGTACTACTCTACCATGTAGCTAGATCTCTGTATACAGACAAGTTGGACTCATCTGCTTGTAAATAAAATTCTGTGTATGATAATGTTGCACTACCCTGCCTTGTTGCTACATCTCTGTATTTGGACATTTTGGACTTGTCTGCCATGTAGCTAACTCACTATACATGGATATGTTGGACTGATCTGCCAAGTAGCTAGATCTCTGTATATGAACATATTGGACTTGTGTGCCATGTTGCTAGCTCTCAGTATATGGACATGTTGGACTCATCAGCCAGGTACCTAATACCCTGTATATGGACATGTTGCACTACCATGCCATGTAGTTGTTCTCTCTTTATAGAGAAGTTGGACTCATCTGCCTTGTAGTTAGAACTCTGTGTGTGGAATTTTTGCCCAACCTTCCATGTAGCTAGTTCTCTGTATGTGGACATTTTGGACTCGTCTGCCATGAAGTTAGCACTCAGCATAAGGACATGTTGGATTCATCTGCCATGTAGCAAGTACCCTGTCTATGAACATATTGGACTTGTCTGCCATGCAACTAACTCTCAGTATATGGACACATTGGAGACATCTGCCATATAGCTAGAACTCTATATATGGAAATGTTGCACTTCCCTGCCATGTAGCTCGCTCTCTGTATATAGGCATTTTGGACTCGTCTGCCATGTAGCTAGCTCTCTGTACATGGATATGTTGGACTGATCTGACAAGTAGTTAGCTCTCTGTATATGAACATTTTTTACTTGTCTGCCACATAGTTAGCTCTCAATATATGGACATGTTGCACTTCTGCCATATGCAAGAGCCTGTATATGGACATTTTGAACAGATCTGCTTTGTAGCTAGAACTCTATATATGGAAATGTAGCACTAACCTGCTATGCCGCTACTTCTCTGTATATGAACATATTGGACACGTCTGTCATATATCTAACTCTCAGTACATGGACGTGTAGTACTCAGCTGCCATGTAGATAGTACCCTGTACAGGGACATATTGCACTACCCTGCCATATAGCTATCTCACTGTATATAGACAAACTGGACTTATCTTTCTCTTAGCTAGATCTCTGTATATGGAAATGTTGTACTACCCTGCCATGTAGCTAGCTCTCTGTATATGGACATTTTGGACTCGTCTGCCATGAAGCTAGGTCTCTGTACATTGGTATGTTGGACTGCTCTACCAAGTAGGTAGCTCTCTGTATATAAACATATTGGACTTGTCTTTCAATTAGTGGCCTCTCAGTATATGGACATGTTGGACACATCTGCCATGTAGCTTCAACACTGTGTATGGAAAAGTTGCACTACACTGCCATGTAGCTAGGTCTCTCTACATAGACAAGTTGGACTCATCTGACTTGTAGGTAGAATTATGTATATTGAAATGTTGCACTTTTCAGCTATGTAGCTAGCTCTCTGTATATGGACATTTCTGACACGTCTGCCATATAGGTAGCTATCTGTACATGGATATTTTTGGACTATCTGTCAAGTAGGTAGCTCTCTGTATATGAACATATTGAACTTTTCTGTCTTTTAGTTAGCTCTCACTATATGGACATGTTGGACTCATCAGCCAGGTAGCTAGTACCCTGTATATGGACATGTTGCAGTACTCTGCCATGTAGCTAGCTCTAAGTATGCTCAAGTTGGACTCTTCTGCTTTGTAACTAGAACTCTGCATATGAAAATGTTGCACTACCCTGCCATGTAGCAAACTCTCTGTATATATACATGTTGTACTCATCTGCCATATAGCTACTACCCTGTATATGGACATGTTGCACTACTCTGCCATGCAGCCAGCTCTCTGTTTATAGTCAAGTTGGACTCATCTGCCTTGTAGATAACACTCTGTGTATGAAAAGCTGCACTACTCTGGAACGTAGCTACCTCTCTGTATATGGACATTTTGGACTCGTCTGCCGTGTAGCTAGCTCTCTGTATATGGATGTGTAGTGCTGATCTGCCAAGTAGGTAGCTGTCTGTATATGAACATATTGGACTTCTCTGCCATGCATCTAGCTCGCATAATATGGACATGTTGGACTCATCAGCCAAGTAGCTAGTAGCCTGTATATGGACATGTTGAACTACTCTGCCCTATAGGTAGCTCTCAGTATATGGACAAGTTGTACTCATCTGCCATGTAGCAAGTACCCTGTATATGGACATGTTGCACTACCCTGTTCTATAGCTAGCTCACTGTATATAGACAAACTGGAGTTATCTTTCTTGTAGCTAGATCTCTGTATATGGAAATGTTGTACTACCGTGCTATGTATCTAGCTCTCTGTATATGGACATTTTGGACTCATCTGCCATGTAGCTAGGTTTCTGTACCTGAATATGTTGGACTGCCCTGCCTAGTAGGTAGCTCTCTGTATATGAACATATTGGTCTTTTCTGCCATGTTGCCAGCTCTCAGTATATCTACTTGTTGGATACATCTACCCTGTAGCTAGAACTCTGTATATGGAAATGTTACACTACTCTGCCATGTAGCTA
>NW_006409640.1:2341-4596 GCF_000296735.1 Chrysochloris asiatica | reverse complement strand
ATCTGCCAAGTAGGTAGCTCTCTGTATATGAACATATTGGGCTTGTCTGCTATGTAGCTCGCTCTCAGTATATGGACATGTTGGACTCATCTGCCAGATAGCTAGTACCCTGTATATGGACATGTTGGACTACTCTGCCATGTAGCTAGCTAACAGTATATGCACAAGGTGGGCTGATCTGCCTTGTAACTAGAGCTCTATATATGGAAATGATGCACTACCCTGCATTGTTGTTAATTCTCTGTATATGCTTAAGTTGGATTCATCTGCCATGTAGCTAGAACACTGTATATGGAAATGTTGAACTATCCTGACATGTAGCTAGCTCTGTGTATTTGGACATATTGGACTCATCTGACATGCAGCTAACTCTCTGTGCATGGATATTTTGGACTGATCTGCCATATACGTAGGTCTCAGTATATGAACATATTGGACTTGTCTGCCATGTAGCTATCTCTGAGTATACTGACGTGTTGCACTCATCAGCCATGTAGCTAGTACCCTGTATATGGACATGTTGCTCTACTCTATATCGTAGCTAGTTTTCTGTGTATAGATAAGTTGGACTCATCTTCCTTGTAGCTAGAACTCTGTACATGGAAATGTTGCACTACCTTGCCATGTAGCTAGCTCTCTGTATATCGACAAGTTTCACTCATGTGCCATGTAACTAGTACCCTGTATATGGAAAAGTTGCACTACCCTGCCACATAGCTAGCTCTCTCTATATGGACATTTTGGACTCCTCTGCCATGTAGTTAGCTCTCAGTATATGGACATGATGGAGTCATCTTCCAAGGAGCTATTATCCTGAATATGAACACATTGGACATGTATACAATTTAGCTACCTCTCAGTATATGGTCACATTGGACACGTCTGCCATGTAGCTTGAACTATGTATATGGAAATGTTGCACTACACTGCCATGGAGCTAACTCTCTGTATATGGACATTTTGGACTCGTCTGCTATGTAGTTAGCTCTCTGTACATGGATATGTTCGACTTATCTAACTAGTAGGTAGCTCTCTGTATATGAACATATTGGACTTGTCTGCCATGTAGCTAGCTCTCAGTATATGGAAATGTTAGACTCATCAACAAATTAGCTAGTACCCTGTATATGGACATGTAGGACTGATCTGCCATATAGGTAGCTCTTAGTATATTTACAAGATGTACTCATCTGCCATGTAGCTAATACCCTGTATATGGACACGTTGCATCACCCTGACATATAACTATCTCACTGTATATAGACAAGCTGGACTTATCTTCATTGTAGCTAGAACTCTGTATATTGAAATGTTGTACTACTCTGCCATGTAGCTAGGTCTCTGTATATAGACAAGTTGGACTCATCTGCTTGTAACTAGAACTCTGTATAAGGAAATGTTGCATTACCCCACCATGTAGCTAGCTCTCTGTATATCGACATTTTGGACTCTTCTGCCATGTAGTTAGCTTGCTGTACGTGGATATGTTGGACTGATCTCCCAAGTATGTAGCTCTCTGTATATGTACATATTGGACTTGTCTGCCATGTAGCTAGTACACTGTATATGGGCATGTTAGAGTACTATGCCATGCAGCTAGCTCTCAGTATATGGACAAGTTGGATTCATCTGCTTTGTAACTGGAGCTCGTATATGGAAATGTTGAACTACCATGCCATGTAGCTAACTCTCTTTATATGGACAAGTTGGACTCATCTGCCTTTTTACTAGAACTCTGTATAATGAATTATTGCATTAACCTGCCCTGTAGCTACTTCTCGGTATATGGATGTTTGGACTAGTCTGCCATGTAAATAGCTCTCTGTACATGGATATGTTGGACTGATCTGTCAAGTAGATAGCTCTCTGTATATGATCATATAGGACTTGTCTGCCATGTAGCTAGCTCTCAGTATATGGACATGTTGGACTCATCTTCCATGTAGCTATTACCCTGTATATAGATATGTTGTACTGATCTGCCATGTAGGTAGCTCTCAGTATATGGACACGTTGGACACATCTTCCATGAACCTAGAACTCTGTATATAGACATGTTGCACTACTCTGCCATGTAGCTAGCTGATTGAATATAGACAACTTGGACTCATCTGCCTTGTCAATAGAACTCTGTATATGGAAATGATGCACTACCCTGCATTGTAGCTAGTTCTCTGTATATAGACAAGTTGGACTCATCTGCCTTGGAGCTAGAACTCTGTATATGTAAATGTTGCACTACCCTGCCATGTAGC
>NW_006409640.1:0-1236 GCF_000296735.1 Chrysochloris asiatica | reverse complement strand
GTAGCTACCTCTCTGTATGTGGACATGTTGTACTCATCAGCCATGTAGGCAGCTCTCTCTTAATGAACATGTTGGGCTCATCTGCCTTGTAGCTAGCCCTCTATATATACACATGTTGGACTCATCTGACATGTAGTTAACTCTCAGTTTATGAACATGTTGGACTCATCTGCCTTTTAGCTACTCCTCTATATATACACATGTTGGATTCATCTGCCATGTAGCTAGCTCTCAGGATATGGACATGTTGGAACAATATGCCAGGTAGCTAGTACTTTGTATATGGACATGTTGGACTACTCTGCTATGTTGCTAGCTCTCAATATATGGACATGCTGGACTCATATGCCATGGAGCTAGAAATCTGTATATGGACATGGTGCACTATGCTTCCATATAGCTACCTCTATATATGGACATTTTGGACTAGTCTGCCATGTAGCTAGTTCTCTGTTCATGGATATGTTTGACTGATCTGCCATTTAGGTAACTCTCTGTATATGAACCTATTGGACTTGTCTGCCGTGTAGCTAGCTCTCATTATATGGACATGTTGGCCTCATCAGCCATGTAGCCAGCTCTTTGTGTATAAACATGATTAATTCATATGCCTTGTAGCTAGCCCTCTAAATATACACATAATGTATTCATCTGCCATGTAGCTAACTCTCAGTATATGGACGTGTTGGACTCATCTGCCATGCCAATAGCATTCTGTATATAGACATGTTGGACTACTCTGCCATATAGCTAGCTCTCAGTATATGGACCGGTTGAACTCATGTGCCATGTAGCTAGAACTCTGTATATGAATATGTTGAACTACTCTGCCATACACATTTTACATTTTGGAAGCATCTGTCATGTAGCTAGCTCTATGTAAATGAATATGTTGGTCTTATCTGCAATGTAGTAACCTCTCTATATATGAACATATTAACTTGTCTGCCATGTAGCTAGCTCTCTATATATGGACATGTTGGACACATCAGTCATGTAGCCAACTCTCTCAGAACGAACATGTTGGACTTATCTGCCTTTTAGCTAGTCCTCTAAATATACTCATGTTGTACTCTTCTGGCATGTAGCTAACTCTCAGTATATGGACATATTGGACTCATCAGCCATGTAGCTTGTTGTTGTTGTTGTCAGGTGCCATCGAGTCGGAACCGACTCATAGCGACCCTATGCACAGCAGAAGGAAACAATGTTCGATCCTGGGCCAACCTCACTACC
>NW_006409639.1:45544-46037 GCF_000296735.1 Chrysochloris asiatica | reverse complement strand
TGCCTTGTTCTTTACCAATTCCTTCAATGCACCTTGGACTTCCTCCTTCAGTTTCATTGGATCTTGATCACATGCTACCTCTTGAAATGGATGAACAACCATTTCCTTTGATACAGTGATTCTGTGTATTCCTTCCATCTTCTTTTGATGCTTTCTGCATAATTCAATAATTTGCCCAGAGAATCCTTCAATAACGAAATTCGAGCCTTGAATTTTTTCTTCAGTACCCCAAGCTTGATAAATGCTGACCTTGTTCTTCCCTTTAGGTTTTCTGACTCCAGATCTTTGCACATTTTGTTGTAACATTTTACTTTGTCTTCTCGAGCCGACCTTTGAAATTTTCTGTTCAGCTCTTGTATCTCCTCATTTCTTCCTTTTGCTTTAGCATCTCTACACTGGAGAGCAAGTTTCAGAGTCTCTTCTGACATCCATTTTGATCTTTTCCTTCTTTCTTCTATTCTTAATGACTTTTTGCTTTATTACTGTATGATGT
>NW_006409639.1:36894-44349 GCF_000296735.1 Chrysochloris asiatica | reverse complement strand
TTTTATTGATACCATCCATTTATTTCTTTTAAATATTCTTGTCAGTGTCACTGTTAAATAATTCCATTTTAACTTCTAGGTTATTGTTGTTGTTAAGTGTTGTCAGGTTGATTCTGTCCCATAGCGACCCTGTATAGGGTTTCCGAGGAGCTGCTGGTGAGCTTGAACTGTCAACCTTGCAATTCAAATGGTTTTGCAGTCTGGTGCACTAACACACAGTGCAACACCAGGACTCCAACCTTTAGATGAATTCCTATAACATCGGTTTAGTGATATCTGAAATAATAAATGTTTTGGATACATAAATAAAATCAAGGAACCCAGTAATGAACAATTTGAGAGGTGAGGGATCCCTAGAGTGGACACTGTCATTTGAGCACTGTCTGGCATCCATTCATCTATGTGACTGCCCCCTGTTGAGGAATCTTCTATCATGAGGGGCCTTGGAAGGTGGGAACAGAGCTAGCAGCTGAGACTCAGCCATTTGGATTCAGCTTCTCCTCCAGACACTGATTCCTGAAAAAGCATGAGATAAATGGTGGTCACGGTGCATCTTGGATATGAAGGAGTGTTCACCAGATAGTTCCTGCAACATAGCACTTTTGAGAACCTCCTTGGTTTTGGAACTCACACTTCCCATCAAGTTAGTAAGCTCCACATATCCTTCCAATTACTTCCCTTTTTGCTGAAGAAAGTCAGAATTAGTTTTTGTTATTTGTAAGCAGTTAGGCTGACTTTTCTGAAGAGTTTTTCATCCCCAAACATTTTTGTTCTAGTGTTGCTGATGCAAAGTGTTTAGCAAAAGGAAATTAGAGTAAATTTTAGATACAAAAATATTCATTTCTTTTTTTAATCTAGAATTCCTGAGTTGAAAATTGAAGATGTATCTGGAAAGTGTGTGTTTTCTTAAAATGTGGCCGTGTTTTCATAATTGACATAGTATGTCTTTTTCATGTATTTGTAAATCTGTTGTTGTTATTTGCTGTCAAGTTGGTTCCAACTAGTAGTGACCCTGCACAGGGTCTCTGAAGAGTAGCTCGTGAGCTTGAACCACCGACCTTACAGTTCAAACCAGACTTACAGTCCAGCGAATTAACCTACAGCACTACATCAAGACTCTTTTTCATCTGTGCTGTTGTTGTTAAGTGCTGGTCAAGTCGATATTGACCCATAATGACCCTGTATAAGGTTTCCAAGGAGCAGCTAGTGAGATTGAACTGCCGACCTTGCAGTTCAAATGGCTTTGCAGTCTGGTGCATTAACCCACAGCGCCACACCAGGACTCCTTTTTATCTGTAAATAGCTGCAAAAATTGTAAAGTGTCTGTTCCCAGAAGAGAACTCCTCTGTGAAACATAGTTTTGATTTGTTTTTTTTTTGTGTGTGTGCCACAATCATGATTCTGAGGATGTCTATCGCACTTTACTAAAACATCATATAGTCCAACCTCATTGACATCTTTTATTCTGACACTTAAAACTACCAGGAGGAACACCATCTATCTTGGGAGAAAAAGCACAGAGGATACTTGGTTCATAAACATGTTTAATGTTCAATTTAAAGTAAATCTGTGGTGGAAAAGGAGGGGAGTGGATTTTTCTTGACATTTTTGAGAGGCTAGTCATTCAACACTGTCTATTTTAAATAAACTGTGCAGCCACAATGCTCGTTAGAAGTGAGGATGGTGAGACTTTGTCTTACGTATTTTGGACATGTTATCAACGTTTAACAGGTTAAGAAGACTAACATTATTACTTTATTTTTAATATTAGACAAGCAAAGGTGAACAGACATTATTATTCATTATTTCTAACAAATTAACCAGAATTGGGTTTTCAAGCTCATAACTTGGAACAACATCACCTTTCCATATTTCTTTATTAGTAAGTTATCTGTCAAATTTCACATTATTGGTGGGGAGAAAAACGTAAATGGTGAAGCAACAGAAATACCTGGTTTAATGGAAAGACGTTGAAGCTGAGCAAAAGCGTTTAGGTTAGCAAAATTAAAGTCAAGGTGGAATGGAAATAACAGCTGAGTCCATCCATCAGGCAGGGTCTGGTTAGTGCCCACATCCAGATTGGAACATGGGACTCTAAAAGTTGAAAAATGAGTGGGAAAATGCAACTCTGATTGATAGTCACTTTCTTCTTAAGGGAAGGAATGTGTGTGTGTCAATGGGAAGTAAAAACAAAATGATAGGGTTTTAGAATAAAATTATTCAGCTTTCAGTAGCTTCCTCAGTGGGCAATTGGCCATGCATCATAAGGAAAGCAAGTGCCAGAGAGAGCTTTAGTATCTGAAACAATTAACAACTCTCTTGGCCTCTGACTGGATGAATCAACCATTGGGTTGACTTCTCCAGAGCCTCTGCCTGCCAACACGAATGAATTCATGAAAAATGCAGTTTATTTTGATTACCCTTGTGGGAAGGGCTGGATCCAATGTGCAGAGACCCACTGTTTAATACGGAAGGTTCAGGGAATCTGTAAAAGAGCATGGTTGGACTTGAAAGTTCTTCAGTCTGTATCAGAGAATTGTCCTTCACAGAGGCAAAGGTAGTATCTTCATTCCCTGGAGAAAAGGTTTGGAGACTACCACATATTAGGCACCCGCCACACCCTGTTCTGCATTAGCTCATGAAATCTTTACAATGTCACCAAATTTATTCCCATTTTGTTGATGAGGACATGAAGTCTTACAGAGAAAAAATAGACATCTGCTGTTTGCTCTGTGCTTAACATCTTTCTCTTTTTTTTCTGGTGTTAGTGCCCTGGCTTTCTTCCCTAGTCTTGGTAGGGGTATGGAAAGAGGTATACTGTTCCCCTCTACCCAATTTTAGGCTTTTCAAAAAATGCCAATCTTGGTAAAGTAACATATGAATGGAAAATGATTGGAGCTGATGTATTTCTCCCTAAATTATCTATTACCATGATCTCTTCTTAAGTTTCCTGAGGTCTGTTTCTTCCTAATACCTCTAATTAGTTTTTCTTCTAATATTCCTTTGTTGCCTAAGCTATCCAGTGTCATTTCTGTTGCTTGTAATTACATAGCCCTGGCTGAAACAAGAACAGTAGCGGGCCCTCCCACACACATCCTAACTGCTAATTGCTCTACTCTTCCTACACCATCTCATTGCTGCCTGCAGTTCTGATCACCAGGCAATGAGTCTACATGCATATGAGGTCTGATCCTCCTTGCCATACAAGTGAGTGAAGGAGGTGGTTCATAATATGCTTCTGGGACACAAGCAGCATCAATCCAAGGCGTATGTTTCTCAGTTTGTGTTTCTAAGTATAGCTGGGCTGTACACAGACTGAATTATCGTAACACTCTGGTGTGGCACTGTGGGTTAATGCGCTGGACTGCAAGGTTGGTTTGAACTGCAAGGTCAATGGTTCAAGCTCATTAGCTGCTCCTTGGAAACCCTATACTGGGTCGCTATGGGTCAGAACTGACTCAATGGCACTTAACAGCAACAACAACAAATGATTTGAAGAGAGGGTGGAAAAGTTCCATATCATAAGTCAAAATAAGGTCAACTGCTCATATGCAAGTTCAGGCTTAAGCTGAAGAAAATTAAAATAAGTCCATGAGAGCCAAAACCTGACCTTGAGTATATCCCATGTGAATTTAGAGACCATCACAACAATAGATTTGATGCATTAGACACTAACTACTGAAGACCAGAAGAGTTGTGGGGTGACATGTAGAACATCATTCATGAAGAACGCACTTCTTCTTTTTTTTAATATTGCCTTTCCCATCACCCACGTTAAAATATTTCTAAATACTGGACTACAAATCACTAGGTCTGTGGTTTGAGCCTAACAGCCACTCTCACAAAGATTTAAAAGTCTCAGAAACATTGTACAGGGTCACTATGAGTCAGAAATGACTCAATAGCACTTAACAACAACAAACCCTCCAGCCAATGAATGATTCTCCCTTCCCTCCCACCTCCAGCAAACCATATACAGGGTTGCTATGAGTTGGAACCGACTCCACAGCACACAACAACAACAACCCTTCCATCCCTGGTCACCATCATAGAATGCTTCTTGTAGCATGAAACCCTTTTCTTGAGTCTTTACAATAATGGTCACATGCAATGTTTATCCTTTGCTGATTGACTAATTTCATTCAGCATAATGCCCTCCAGGTTCATTCATGTTATGAGGTGTTTTGCAGATTCATCCTTATTCTTCATTGTTGCCTAGTATGCCATTGTGTGTATGTATCAAAGTTTGCTTATTCACTCTTCCATTGATGAACATTTAGGCTGTCTCCATATTTTTGCTATTGTGAATAGTACTTCCAGGAACATGGGTATGCATATATCTACTCAGGGGATATATAGCATGTAGAGGGATCATTGGGTCATACAGTATTGCTATTTACAACTTTTTGAGAGTGCATTATACCACTTTCCATAGTGGTTGCACCATTTTCCAGTTCCCTCCAGAGTGGACATTTACAGAAGGTGTAGCATTCTTCCCATATCTATGGGCATATGGCCAATAAATGAAAACTAAAGGGAATTTTTTTTTTTTTTTTTTACACCTCAAGGTTATTAGATTAGGAAATTGGGAAATAAATAAACTCTAAGGGCAGGACATCATTCTCTTTAAGAAACTAGAGTGCACTCCATCTGTGTAAACATGAAACTCAACCTCTTGATCTTTAAAATGAAGATGTCAGAACTTCCTATATCAGGATTAGATTCAGCTAGAAAGACAGAAAACACAAAATAACAGTAGGTCAAACAACATAAAGGTTTATTTTTCTCTGACATTAATAACTTAAGACTTACAATGTAGCAATTGTATGTTGGCTTCATGGTCATCAATAACCCAGACTCTTTCTATATTTTTGTTCTACCATTCTCCTCACATTTCTTCCACCTCATAGTCCTATATTGCTGCTTTAGCTCCAGCCATCAGTAAGGAGGCTTCCATTCATCAGTAAGGAGGAAGGAGCAAAGGATACACCCCACCCTTATACACTACTTCCTAGAAGTTACATCTGACACAGCTGCTCAAGCTTCATTGGTCAGATCTCAGTCACATACCAAACCCAACAGCAAAGGAAGCAGAAAGCTGTCTTTATCCTGTGTGGTTACCAAAAAAATTTAAAAAAAAACAAGCCCACTGCCATAAAATTGATTGTGATTCATGGGGACCCAATGAATGTCAGAGTTAAAATGTACTTCACAGGATAATCTTAAAAAGGTCCCTGAGTGGTGCAAATGGTTTGAAGTTGACTAGGAGCTCTGGTAGCGTAATGGTTATGAATGAGGCTGAGAACCTCAAGGTCAGCAGTTCGAAACTACCAGCTGTTCCACGGGAGAAAGATGAGGCTTTCTGCTCCCATAAAGATTTACAGCCTTGGAAACCCTGTTCAGAGCCATTATGGGTCGGAATCAACTCGACGGCACTTAACAACAACAACTAACCTAATTGTTAACAGTTTGAATGCATTCAATCATTTTGTGGAAGAAAGAACTGGTAACCTGCTTCTATAAAGATGACAGTTGAAGAAACCCTTACTATGGTTTCTTCACAGTCTTACTATGTAACACATGGGGTCACCATGAGTCAGGATTGAGTCAATATCTGTGGGTTTGGTTATTAGTTAATCTTACAGAAATAGATTTCCAGACCTTTCTTCCAAAGCACCAACCTTCCATATAGTAACGAGCTCAAACTGTTAGCATTATCCAGGGGTGTCACATGTTTAACTAAAAATCAGGAATACTATTACTATGGAAAAAGGGTGAAAGGATATTGAGGTTTCTGGGAAGATAAAATGAGTTGCAGGTACGTAAGTCATCCAGCATTTAATGTGCACTAGATAAACACTATCATAAATCTTCCTTTCCTTCCTCTAAAACTTTCCTGGCGAAACTTTCCAATTTAGTCATGTTTTTTTTTTTTTCCATAGGGACAAAAAGCTGATCAAGCACTTATATTTTGAAGCTTTTATCTGTTTCTAGAATTGTGTAACAGGAAAGCCATTTTTTTAAAAAAAGAAAAATAACGTTAAAAATTATCTTAAAGGACACTTCCAGAGCAAAATGGTGGAAGTAGTCATACAGACACACTAAGCCATCCTTTTATAACAAAGACATGGGAGGCCAAGTGAAACAGACACAGATGGTGTTCCTGGAACCCCGAGCTTCAGAAGACAGGACTCAGACGTGGATTGAGTGCCAACTGGAAGAGGAAGTGGAACAGGAACAGCGAGTGAGAAGAATGGGCAGGTTGTAGGCCAGGGTGGAGTGGTGTGACCATCTTGAGCTTTTTGTAACCGGCTGTGGATATAGCAGTCTACAGGTACAGAATACAGTTTGAGATTGGCTGTAGTCCTCCTTTGTTTCCATGCTTTCCTGGTAGCTGTGAACAGAGTTACTCCCTGTCATAGCCAACCTAGTGGCATCCACTCCTGCGAGGCCTCTGCTCTGCCTGGAGTCAAGCGCCAGGGATAGCACCCCTGCGTCTGGAGGCATGTGAACGTGCCTGGAAACACTCCACAGTGAAGACAAAAATGCGTTCACACTTCCAGTCTCTACCATCTCCGCCAAGACACAGGTGATGAGTGCCTGAAAATATATCAATATACAACCAATACTAATATACAACAATCGAATGTAAATGCAGCACCACAGTGTTTCAGGGAAAGCAGACAATTTCAGCTTACACAAAGAAACAAGACAGAGCACCTCTAACAAGTTTCCAAAATACAGATTCAGAAAATAGAATACCAGAAATGGTATTGGAACTAGTTAATAAAGTACTCAAGAGAATGCTAGTTAAGCACCTTCAGTGAATTGACAGAATAATTAAGAAAATTGCAGATGAAATCAAAGAAAACATAGACAAAACTCTAAAAGAATTCAGGAAACAAACTGACAAAATGAATTAAAAAGTGGGAACCATACAAAAACAGCAATTAGAAGACCAGAAGATTGACACTAAGATTTCAGAAATACGTAAACACACTGCAAGGACAAAAAGTAGAAGTAAATCAATGGAAGGCCAAATTTCTGAGTTTGAAGAAAAATTTGTCAATATTCATCTGCTAAAGGAACAATCAGAAAAAAAAGACAAAAAAAATCCAAATAAAGCCTAAGATTTATGTGGGATGCTATGAAGAAGAATAACTTATATGTACCTGATCTTGGGAGAGACAAAGTGGGGGAAGGATCAGAACAACCATGAACGCGTGACAGAACCGTGGAGATACAGATGTGGACATTCATTTTTTGGTATCTGTTCATTGGTCTCTTGCTGTCTGTGTACCTCCATTCTGGTGACTAGAGGGGATGCCTAAGTGAATGAACACCCCACCTCCACAACCGGAGGGTTCTACTACGTATGTGCACAGATCTCCTTGAAATTTAAAGTGACAGTTTCCACTTAAAACCAAATGGCCACTACTCATCTGTCAGTTTGTC
>NW_006409639.1:0-580 GCF_000296735.1 Chrysochloris asiatica | reverse complement strand
TGAACCACATATAAAGGAATATTTAGAAGGTTGGAAGGCTTACAGCTGGGGAATTTGTGGCAGAAGCAAGAAATCCATTGCTTTCTGGTCCGGGATGCTCAGTTGCTCCAAAAGCCGCCATCTTTGGTGAGACCAAGCAGAGGAAGGATCCGAGCGGCCACAGACACCTGGTAGAACCACAGAGAAAAAGGTGTGGACATTCTTTTCTTTAGGTATCTGTTCATTGGTTCCTTGCTGTCTATGCACCTCCATTCTGGTGACTATAGGGGTGCCTGAGCTAGTGGGCACCCCAGCCCTACCCTCAGAGGGTTCTACTACTCATGCTCACAGAGCTCCTCAAAATTTAAAGAGACAGTGTCCAATTAAAACCAAACGGCCACAGCCGGCACTGAACTGTTTACAACTAGAAAAAAGGCCTGAACGGGGATTGTGGCGTGGGACAAGCAGACAAAAAAGGAAATAAGGGGAACAAACAAGATGGTGGATCGGGTGGACGTATAGCAGAGAGCTCCAACAACAACAATACAGAATACCTGACCAAGCAGGTTCAGGGGATGGTCCCAGAACTCTGAACCACATA
>NW_006409638.1:41493-46028 GCF_000296735.1 Chrysochloris asiatica | reverse complement strand
ACAAAATGGCGGCTCCTGGAGCAGCTGAGCGTCCCCATCCAGGAAGCAATGGATTTCTTGCTTCTGCCACAAACTCCCCACCTGTAAGTTTTCCAACCTTCTAAATATTCCTTTGTATGTGGTTCAGAGTACTGGGACCATTCCCTGAGCCTTCTTGGTCCTGTATTCTGTGTTGTTCTTGGCAGAGCTCGTCACTACGCTTCCACCCGATTCACCATCTTTTTCCGGAACCTTCATGAAACTTTTGAATAACCTTTATATTTCAAACTGGTAGTCTTTATATCAGCAGGGATTATAGCACTATAATTCTTAATTTTTTGGTAAGATGTCATTGAGTCAGTTCTGACCCTACAAACAACATTGTTCAGTCCTGTACCCTCTTTACAATTATTGTTATGCTTGAGCCCATTGTTGTAGATATATTGTTGAACAATCTACCTTGCTGAAGGTCTTCCTCTTTTTCATTGACCCTCTACTTTACTGAGCATGATATCTTTCTCCAGGGATTGGTCCCTCCTTATAATATGTACAAAGTATGTGAGATGAAGTTTTGCCATTCATCTTTTGAAGGCGTATTCTGGCTGTACATCTTCTAAGACAGATTTGTTCATTCTTCTGGCATTCAATGGTATATTCAATATTCTTTGCCAACACCATAAATATTTCTGAAGGCCTTACTAAATAATGTGTTATGAGCTTTACTTACATTATTTTATCCATTTCTTATAAAAATCCTGACATTCTTGCTCAAATAGGATGTTAAATTGGAAGTTATAACCAAAATACCAAGATATAATAAAATGAAAAATAAATACAACGATAAAGCCATTAAAAAAGAAAATAAAAGACAGAACTTGTAAAGAAGTTTTCTTTGATGAAAGCTGCGTTCTAAGTCCTGATCTCACCCCAAAGAAGAAGGATGGAGATTGCCCCTTACTTTCAATCTGGTGAGAGGGGCTTATGGAAGTATCTGGAAAACTGCTGTATCTTTAGGAATTAGCAGGGCACAGTGGAGTGTGGCCTGACACAAGCAGGAGGAATCTAAAGTGCCTGAGAAGGCTGAGGGAAAGAAATTAGCCACAGTCACACAGTGGTGAACAACAAGGAAACTAGAATTTTCTGATGGAACAGCTTTGGGACAAATGGAGACGTAATTGGACTAAAATTCTTTTATGTCTTATTTAAGAAGACTACCTGGTAAAGCAACAGGACTCCAACTGTCTATGTGAATTGTTGTTGTTTGATTGGGTCTTATAGCAACCCTATTTACATCAGAACAAAATACCACCCAGTACTGTACCATCCTCAAAATCTTTCTTTAACATGAGCCCTGTGTTAATCCATCTCATTGACCGGTCTTCCTTTTTTTTCAGTTTTTAGTCTTCTTCTTTTTTGCTGACCTTCTACATTTTTAAGCATGATATCCTTCTCCCAGGACTGGAGGCTAAACTCTTGAATAGGCGATCAAATTCAAAAGGGCTGAAGTTTTCAATTGGTAGTTCACTAGAAGATTCCATGTAGTTGAGAGCTTAGAAGAGTGGCCAGATTATTGGGAGACTTTTGTTTTATGAGTGTTGATGGTATCTGCTTGGCTATCTTCCTACAACTTTGGATACACAGCAGTCAGGGAAGACCTGGATTAGGTTGAAGACTTTCAAAGAAAGTTTATGTTCATGAACTCTGAACATAACTGCTCACATGAAAGCTTGGTTCCCTGTCACAGCTAGGTGACTGAGATGGTAATAGTAGTTGTGATGATTTATTAGCACGTAACTACTGAGGGATATTTTATTTATCTTATTTTTTTAGTTTTTATTTATAGTAACCTGTGGACCATCTTTGTATAAGAAAAGCACATGTGGTTCCCAATTAATTTTTTTATTTCATTATCACCAAATTTTTATAGCTCCAACTATATACTGGATTCCTAAAAGAGCAATGTTGAGCAGAAACACAGAAAAGAAAATGTGTCTATTCTCACATTACTGCCTGTCTGTTATCTGAGACCCAGGAGCCACTGGAAACTTTAAGTGTCTTGCTGAGTTACTCTGCAACTTAAATTTAATTTGTGTGTATTCTTGGCACCTTCATTGTTTTATTAAGTATTTTTGGCACCTTGGTTTTGGCACTTTAAAATATAACTGATAGACCTTTATAATTTTTTAAGGTTGCTTTCCCACATACTAGCTCTAAGTGGCTGCCTAAGAAAGCCAGATGCAATGAAAAGATTGATGCTGTGTGAGTGTGCTTTAGAATATATCTAGTGAGATAGAATGTGCAGTTGTGTTCTTGAGGACAAAACAAAACTGCAATCTCTTTAAGCGTGTAAGTACATATCTCTTATGTCTACAGAGATCTACAGAGAGAACTATATAAAAATAATTCTACCATTTTGGAAAATAATAATAATTACAACAACAATAAAAATAATCTTGCTAGTATGCAATTTGATCTTCTCAGGTAGCTAGATTTATTATATTAATATGTGCTGAGACTTTTAAATATTGTGATCGTCTCTAATCTAGCCAGACATGATTTTATCTGGTTGGCACTATGGGGCCAAATATAATGTGACTCTAGAAAATGTGGATCTTGTTTAATCAAGAACCAATATAGAATAAACCTAATCAAGCCTATGAGATTGGCAGACATGGTCTATCACTAGTTAATTTGTTTCTTCTTCTTTTTTTAAAGCATTAAAAAAATAATCTTAACTGAATTTGCATTGCCCAAAGACTGTAAGTTCACAAGAGCCATATGAATGTCTATAAAGTGAAGACTGCTTCTTGAGACAGATTGTGTTGACCAGTGTAGTACTAGTCATTGAGACAGTCTATATTCATATTCCTTTCACTCCTTAAATTTTTGCTTTACGAAGAAGTACTAATTTGTACTAATCCAGGCTACTAAAATTTAAATTTCTAAGTGATTTACTTTAGGATCTTAAATTGTAAATATTCTTTAAGACTCAGTTCAGGCATTGTCACATCTTGAAAGTTATTTTAGACTATCTTGGGACAAGCATTGCTGATGAGCCATAAAGTTAGTATCAGGGCAGTAAATCCAACAATCATGACACTAGGAAAAGAACATGCAAGGTTGGGGATGATGTAGTTTCTAGTCTAAAATATGATACCCTTTTGATATTTCCTCTAGGTTTTCCACTTCTACAAAGCATGCAACTTTAATTCGTAATAATAGTGTTGTCTAATTTTGTGTAGAACTTTATCACTTTTTAAAGGAATTGGAGTGGTTATGAACACAACTTTTGAAGAGATTGCCTGTGTTTGACCTTTGACTCTTGTTTGATTTCGTTTCCTTGATCTTCCTATTGTTGATTTGTAATTTTATAGCATTGTGATGTATGAAGGTACTTTGTAGTATTTTGATGTTTGTACATTTATGTAGGTTTGTATGGTGGCCTAATACATGGTCTATTCTGGAAAATGTTCCACTGGCACTAGAAAAGATTGTGTATTGTGCTGGTGTTGGGTTGAGTGCTCTGTACACATCTATGAGGTCAAGTTGGTTGATTGTGTTGTTTATGTCCTCTGTATCTTTCTCAAGTTTCTTTCTAATGATTCTATCCTTCTTCAAAAGTGGTGTATTAAAATCTCCCACTATTATTGTATATTTGTCTATTTTTTTCTTCATTTCTATTAGGGTTTGCTTTATATATTTTGAGACTCTTTTGTTAGGAGCATAGATATCTATTATGGTTGTGTCCTCTTGTTCAACTGACATTTTAATCATGAGATAATGTCCTTCTTTGTCTTTTATGATTGTTTTGCCTTAAAGTATATTTTATCAGAGACTTGTATTGCCACTCCTGCTCATTTTTTATTGCAATAGGCTATATATATATATATTTTTCCCCATCATTTAGTTTTTAATCTGTTTTTGTTTTTGAGTAAAAGATATGTCTGTTGTAAACAGAATATTGAAGGATACTGTTTTTTTTATCCATTCTACCACTCTTGCTCACTTGACTGGTGTATTTAAACCATTGACATTCAGTGTAATTATCAATAAGTATGAATTAATTGCTTTCATTATGGGTTCCCCCTCCCCCCCTTGGGGTTTCTTTATTCTCCATGCCATCCTGAGCTGAGTTCAATTTTTCCTGCTTTTTCTTGTCAGTTTCTTCATGGTTTTAATGTTACCATGATCTTATACTTTCATTTTCTTGATGTGCTATGAAGTATTAATTTTCTCTGTTGTTGCTGTTGTTAGGTGCTGTCGAGTACCGGCCTCGACAGGAGAGTTCAGTTCACGAAGTTGGGAGATCTGGCAGCGACAGAGATAGAGAAAGAATACACACAAAGACACAACAAGAGAGACAAGAAGACACCCCGAAACCAGAGTGGATGCGTAACTGGTGTCAGACAGATCCTACATTCTAAACATTTTGGCTATGCATGCCATTTGCACACCTTGCCAATTGCAAGGCCTGCCCGTACTGCAAGCCACAACGCATGTGGGCTTCGGTCTGCGCCCCAGTTTTATTTCAGGGAGGAGCTTTACACAAAGGAAGG
>NW_006409638.1:0-4526 GCF_000296735.1 Chrysochloris asiatica | reverse complement strand
TTTGGTTTTAATTGGAAACTGTCTCTTCAAATTTTGAGGAGATCTGTGCGCATGCGTAGTAGAACCCTCCGAGGGTGGGGCTGGGCTGCCCACTAGCTCAGGCACCCCCACAGTCACCAGAATGGAGGTGCGCAGACAGCAAGGGACCAATGAACAGCCACCAAAAGAGAAGAATGTCCATACCTTTATCTCAGCGGTTCTGCCAGGCGTCTGTGGCCGCTTTGATCCTTCCCCCACGTGGTCTCACCCAAGATGGCGGCTCCTGGAGCAGCCGAGTGCCCTGGAGCAGAAAGCAATGGATTTTCTGCCTCTGCCACAAATTCCCCCAGCTGCGAGGCCTCCAACCTTCTAAGTATTCCTCTATATGTGGTCAGAGCTCTGGGACCATGCCCTGAACCTGCTTGGTTGGGTATTCTGTGTTGCTGCTGGCAGAGCTCTCCGCTATACATCCACTCGATCTGCCATCTTGTTTGCCTTCTCTAACCATTTATTTTTGATAGAATGACTCTGTATATTTCTTCCATTTTCTTTTGATGCTTTCAGCATCATTAAATTTTTTACCCATAGAAACCTTCAGTATTGTAAATCGAGACTTGACTTTTTTCTTTAGTTCTTTCAGCTTGAGAAATGCTGAATGTACTTTTTCCTTTTGATTTTCTAACTCAAAGTGTTAGCACATTTCACTATAATATTTTATTTTGTCTTCTCAAACTATGCTTTGAAATAATTTTTCTGTTCAGCTCTTTTACCTCCTCATTTCTTCAATTTACACTGGAGAACAAGTTTCAGAGTCTCTTCTGACATCCATTTTGGTCTTTTCCTTCTTTCTTGTCTGCTTAATGACCTTTTGCTTTCTTCCTGTATGATGTTTTTGATGTCATCCTGCAACTCTTCTGGTTTTCAATTATTAAAATCTAATGCATCAAATCATTCTTGAGCTGGTCTCTAAATTCAGAATGGGTTTATTCAAGATGATATTTTGGCTCTTGTGAACCTGTCTTCAACTTCTTTAGTTTCAGCTTGAACTCATATATGAGCAATTGATGGTGTGTTGTATGTCTTCCTCTGTTTTTTTTCTGGTTGATGATAATTGAACTTTTCTATCTTCTTTTCTCACATATGTAGTCAAATTGATTCCTGTGTATTTCATCTGGTGAGGTCCATGTTTATAGTCACTTTTTATGTTGTTAAAAAAAAAAAAAGATAGTTGCAATGAACAAGCCATTGTCTTGCAAAATTCTATCATGTCATTTCCAACATCATTTCTATCACTAAGATCATATTTTCCAACTAATGATCTTCCCTTATTGTTTCTAAACTTCACATTCCAATCACCAGTAATTATCAGTGCATGTTGATTGCAAGTTTGATCAATTTCAGACATAAGAAGTTGGTAGAATTTTTCAATTTCATCATTACTGGATTTAGTGGTTTATGCATACATTTTAATAATAGTAATATTAACTGTTCTTCCTTGTAAGAGTATGGATATCATCCTATCACACTCAGTACTGTTCTTCAATATAGATCTTGAATGTTCTTTTTTGGTGATGAATGTGACACTATTCTTTAATTTGTCATTCCTAACATTGTAAGCCATATGATTATCTGATTCAAAATAGCCATTTCCAAAAGGGTCCATTTTAATCCATTTCAGCTCACTAATGTCTAGGATGGACTCCTAGTGTGGCACTGTAGTATAAGCACTGAATTGAAAACTACAAGGTGGGTGGTTCAAACCCACAGCTGTTCTCTGGAAATTCTATACAGGGTTGCTATGAGTCAGAATCGACTTGATGGCATTTAACAACAACAATGCCTAGGATCTTTATCTGTATGTGCTCCATTTCAGTTTCATCAACTTCCAGTTTTCCTAGATTCATATCATACATATACTGCTGCATCCAGTTTTGAATTTTCTTCAGCAAAATTTTACTTGTATGTGATATTAATAATATTGTTCAATGATGTCTGCATTCTGTTTGGTCATTTCCAAGATTCTGACTTGGCACATGTACTGTTCTACTTATTAATGGATATTTACAGCTGTTTCTTCTCATTTTAAGTTATGCCCCATCAGCAAATAAAGGTCTTAAAAGCTTTATTCCATTCACATTATTATAGTCAACTGTACTTTGAGGATATTTTTCTTCACCAGTCACATTTTGAGTGCCTTCCAACCTGAGGGGTGTATCTTATGGCACTATATCAGACACTGTTCTGATGATGTTCTGCTGCTTTTCATAAAGTTCTCAGTGGCTAAACATTCAAAAGTAGTCTACTGCTTCTTCCATGTCTGTCTTAGGATGGAAGCTCATCTGAAACCTTGCATTACCCTGCTGATATTTCAAATAAAAGGGGCATAACTTCCAGAATCACAGTAACATGCAAGCTATGGCAAACTGAGAGACAAGTGGCCTAGTAAGCTAGTTCTGAAAAATCAGTCAATGGAATCCTTATAGATAACAATGATCCAATTCATTACTTAATGATGGCAACCAATAATAATAATTGGAGTGTGCTAGATGGGTCCTTAGATGTTGCAAATGGTTATGGTGTGTAGATGCTAACTGAATGGTTGAAGGTTCACTTATAAGTGGAAGTGCCTCATAAGAAAGTCCTGGTGGTTTACTTCTGAACAATCAGCCATTGAAAACCCTCTAGAACACAGTTCTATTCTAACACACTTGAAATCATTATGAGTTGGAATTGACCTAATGACAACTAGTTTTATGTGCTAGATATGCTAATTGCTTGTAATAGAGAAATGGGTAAAAACAAGAGGTTCTATGCCCTTGTGGAATTTCTTTTGTTTGTTTGTTAAGTGCCATAGGGTGATTTCTGACTCATAGTGAACCCTGTATAGGGTTTCCAAGGAGTGACTGGTCAGTTAAACAAGCAACCTTGTGGTTAGCACCTTAGTGCTTATCCTACACCAGGATTCCTATGGAACTCTAATGGCAGTTAAAAACAAATAAAAAGGAAAATTATAATTCAGTTCGACAAGTGATGTTTAAGGGATCTGTAGGAGTAATAGAGTTGGCACAGCCACTAGACATGCAATCAAGGAAACAGCCTCAACTTCGACTTGAAATATTAGTGGTTGCAGAATAAAGCAGTAAAGGGAAGAGAATTTGAGGCAGAGGAAACAGGATTATATAGAGAGACAGTAGTGAATTGAGTCTATTTAAATAGAAAACTAAATCATCCAGGAAAGATGAAGAAGTTGAAGGTATGGGAGAGTAAAAGCAAGATTTTCAGGTGGGTGTTCATCTGAGAACACCCACCTGAAAATTATGAAATTAAGAAATTATGTCATTTTCCAGATTAAATAAACAAAACAGAACATTCTCCAGTAGCTTCCATTTGTATTTAAAATACAAATACAAACTCCTTTCTTTGGCCTACAAAGTTCTAGATGAGCTGTCTCCTGCTTCATCTATTTTCTACCACATTCTCCCCCGTGCTCCTACTGATTTAGCAATCTTGACCTTCTTTCTGTTTGCCAAACACTCTGAAATTGTAGAGACTTTGTAGAAGTGGTTTCTTCTTTGTCAGCTGTGCTTTTCACTGCTCTTTGTATATCTACTTTTATGTGTCACTTTGGTTTCAGATTGAATGGAATATCAATCTGCTGTCGAGTTGGTTCCAACTCATAGCGAACCTATGAACAATAGAATGAAACATTGCCTGGTCCTATGCAAATCTCACAATTGTTGCTATGTTTGAGTTCATTGCTGCCGCCACTGTGCCAATCCACCTTGTTGTGGGGTCTTCCTCTTTTTATCAGACCCTTCACTTTACCAAATTTGATGTCCTTCTCCAGAGATTGGTCCCTTCTGATAATATGTCTGAAGTATGAGAGACAAACGGTGGCCATCCTGGCTTCTAAGAAACATTCTGGCTGTACTTCTTCCAACACAGATCTGTTTGTTCTACTAGTAGATTCATGTCCCCTATAAACAATTGTCCCTTAATCTTACATCTACTTCAAGCAGCAAAACTCCCAACACAAGCAGGACTCAATACACTGTAGGAGTCATCAATCCACCAATGACCCCATCTCACAGGGAAACAATAAGGTCGACTATTAAGCAAAACGAGCGGCCACACTCTCACCTCCATCCACACAAATGCTTGTTGTTACCCCTATAACACCCCTCTATAACCCCCTTGAAACACAAGAATGGCTTCAACAGGGAGTCACACTCTCTGAGGACTGGCTTCTTCTCAAGGGACTATACATTCTCCCCAGGTCACATGCCATACACATCCTCACAGATATACACAATACCCTGCACATAGGGCATGAACCCCTATTCCACCTCCCACTACCCATATTTTACTGTCCCCAAATGCCCTCACTACTCCAACAAATAACTCAAACATGCCCCACTTGCTCAGTCACATCCCCACAGGGAGCATTGCACCCCAAATCATTTCTATCCTCTACCAGGAGAAAACTGGCAAATTGACTTCACACACATGCCCCCTCACAAAAAACACAAGTACCTCTTAATGATGGT
>NW_006409637.1:47272-47936 GCF_000296735.1 Chrysochloris asiatica | reverse complement strand
TAAGTTTAGGGCTTGGGATAGGGCTAGGGCATTTGGGAAAGGATTTTAGGCCTAAGGCTAGGGCTATTAGGGCTTTAGGGCTAGGGCTAGGGCTGATAGGGCTTTAAGGCTAGGGGTAGAGCTTTAAGGGCTTTAGGGCTAGGGCTAGGGCTGTTATTGCGTTCGGGCTAGGGCTAGAGCTAGGGCTTTAGGGATAGGTCTACGGCTAGGGCATTAGGGCAAGGGTTTAAGGGCTAGGGCTAGGGCTGTTAGGGCTTTAGGGCTAGGGCTAGGGGCTGTTAGGGATTTAGGGCTAGGGCTAGGGATACAGCTGTTAGGGCTTTAAGGATAGGGCTAGGGCCACCCTGTTAGGGCTTTAAGGCTAGGGCTAATGCTAGGGCGGTTAAGGCTTTAGGACTAGGGCTAGGGCTAGGGCTGTTAGGCCATTAGGGCTAAGGCTAGAGCCAGGGCTGTTAGGGATTTAGGGCTAGGGCTAGGGCTACAGCTGTTAGGGCTTTAGGCATAGGGCTAGTGACAGCCTGTAAGTGCTTTAGGGCTTGGGCTGGTGCTAGGGCTGTTAGGCCTTTATGGCTAGGTCTAGACTGGGTTAGGCTTTAGGGCTTGGGTTAGGGCTAGGGCTTATAGGGCTTTAGGGCTAGGGCTATGGCTAGAGCTGTTAGGGCTT
>NW_006409637.1:42941-43614 GCF_000296735.1 Chrysochloris asiatica | reverse complement strand
GCTTTAGGTCTAGGGCTAGGGCTAGAGCTGATAGCGCTATGGTTTTATGATTAGGGCTAAGGCTAGAGCTGTTAGAACTTCAGGGCTAGGGCTAGAGCTGTTAGGGCTCCGGGGCTAGGACTTGGGCTCGGGCTGTTGGGGCTTTAGGGCTAGGGCCAGGGCTAGAGCTGTTAGGGCTCTAGGGCTAGGGTTTGGGCTAAGGCTGTTAGGGCTTTTGGGGTAGGTCTAGACCTAGTTCTGTTAGGCCTTTAGGGCTAGGTCTAGGGCTGTTAGGGCTTTATGGCTAGGGCAAGGGATGATAGGGCTTTAGGGCTTGGGTTAGGGCTAGGGCTTATAGGGCTTTAGGGCTAGGGCTATGGCTAGAGGTGTTAAGGCATCGGGGCTAGGGCAAAGGCTAGTGCTCTTAGGGCTTAGGGCTAGGGCCAGGGCTAGAGCTGTTAGGGCTTTAAGGCTAGGGCTAGGGCTCTTAGGTCTTTATGGCTAGGGCTTGGACTAGGGCATTAGGGAATGGGCTTTAATAAAAAGGGCTAGGGCTGATAGGCCTTAGTCTGTGGCTGTTAGATCTTTAGGGCTTGGGCTAGGGCTAGGCCTGTTAGGGCTTTACGGCTAATGATAGGTCTAGGGCTGTTAGGTCTTTAGGGCTAGTGCCAGGGCTAGGGCTGTTCGTGCTATA
>NW_006409637.1:40855-41385 GCF_000296735.1 Chrysochloris asiatica | reverse complement strand
TTTAGGGCTAGGACCAGGGCTAGAGCTGTTAGGGCTTTATGGCTAGGGCTAGGGTGGTTAGGGCTTTAGGGCTAGGGCTAGGTCTAGGGCTTTAGGGCTAGATCTAGAGCTAGGGCATTAGGGCAAGGGCTTTAGAGAAAAAGCTAGGGCTGATAGGGCTTGGGCAATGGCTGTTTGGGCTTTAGGGCTTTGTCTAGAGCTAGGCCTTTTAGGGCTTTAAGGCTAATGATAGGTCTAGGGCTGTTAGGTCTTTTGGGCTAGTGCCAGGGCTAGGGCTGTTAGGGCTTTGGGGCTATGGCCATGGCTAGGACTTTAGGGCTGTGTTTCAGGCTAGGGCTAGGGCATTAGGGAAAGGGCTTTAGGGCTAAGGCTAGTGCTGTTAGGGCTTTAGGGCTAGGGCTGTTAGGGCTTTAGGTCTAAGGCTAGGGATGATAGGGCTTTAGGGCTAGGGTTAGGGCTAGAGCTTTTAGGGCTTTAGGGCTAGGGCTAGAGCTGTTACGGCTTTAGGGCTAGGTCTAGGGCTGTTAGGG
>NW_006409637.1:38768-39435 GCF_000296735.1 Chrysochloris asiatica | reverse complement strand
CTTTAGGGCTAGTGCCAGGGATAGGGCTGATAGGGCTTTAGGGCTAGGGCTAGAGCTGATAGGGCTTTAGGGCTAGGGCCAGGGCTGTTAGGGCTTTAGGGCTAGGGCTAGAGATTTTAGGTCTTTTATGCTAGGGCTAGAGATATTACGGCTTTAGGGCTAGATCTAGGGCAGTTAGGGTTTTAGGGATAGGTCTAGAGCTATTAGGGCTTTAGCGCTATGGCTAGGGCTAGGGCTGATAGGGCTTTAGGGCTAGGGCTAGAGCTGATAGGGCTTTAGGGCTAGGGCTAGGGCTAGGGCTGTTAGGTCTTTAGGGCTAGGGCTAGGGCTAGGGCTAGAGCTGTGAGGGCTGTTAGGGCTTTAGCGCTAGTGCTAGAGCTGATAGGGCTTTAGGGTTAGGGTTATGGTTAGGGCTGTTAGGGCTTTAGAACTAGGGCTGTTTTGGCTTTCGGGCTAGGCTTAAGGCTGTTAGGGCTTTAAGGCTAGGCTAGGGCTCTGGCTGTTAGGGTTATAGGGCTACGGCCAGGGCTAGGACTTTAGGGCTTGTGCTTTAGGGCTATGTTAGGGCAAGGGCTAGGTCTAGGGCATTAGGGAAATGGCTTTATGGCTAGGGCTAGGGCTGTTATGGCTTTAGGGCTAAGGCCAGGGCTAGGGGTTTAGGGTTAGG
>NW_006409637.1:0-549 GCF_000296735.1 Chrysochloris asiatica | reverse complement strand
CTAGGGCCGGGGCTAGAGCTGTTAGGTCTTTAGGGCTAGGGCTAGGGCTAGGGCTGTTAGGGCTTTAGAGCTAGGGCTAGTTCTTTAGGGCTACGTGTAGGGGTAGGGCATTAGGGCAAGGGCTTTAGAACAAGGGATAGGGCTGATAGGGCTTAGGCTATGGCTGTTAGGGCTTTTGGGCTTGGGCTAGGGCTAGGCCTGTTAGGACTTTAAGGCTAATGCTAGGTCGAGAGCTGTTAGGGCTTTAGGGTTAGTGCTAGGGCTAGGGCTGTTAGGGCTTTAGGGCTAGTGTCAGGATTATGGTTGTTAGGGCTATAGGGCTAGGGCTAGGCCTATTTGGGCTTTAAGGCTAGGGCTTGGGCTAGGGCTGTTAGGGCGTTTGGTGTAGTTCTAGAGCTAGGTTTGTTAGGCATTTAGGACTAGGTCTAGGGCTGTTAGGGCATTAGGGCTAGGGCATTAGGGCAAGGGCTTTAGGGCTAGGGCTAGGGCTGTTAGGCCATTGGGGCTAGGGCTAGGGCTGTTAGTGATTTAGGGCTAGGGCTAGGGCTA
>NW_006409636.1:45156-46471 GCF_000296735.1 Chrysochloris asiatica | reverse complement strand
CTGCCTTGTAGCTAGAACTCTGAATATGGAAATGTTGCACTACTTTCTCATGTACCTAGCTCTCTGTATATGGATATTTTGGAATCATCTATCATGTAGTTAGCTCTCTGTGCATGGATATGTTGGACTAATCTGCCACATACGTTGCTCTCTGTATATGAACATATTGGGCTTGTCTGCCATGTAGCTAGCTCTCAGTTTATGGACATTTTGGACTCGTCTGCCATGTAGCTGGAAATATGTATTTGGAAATGATGCATTACTATGGCATGTAGCTAGCTCTCTGTATATGGACATTTTGGACTCATCTGCCATGTAGCTATCTCTTTTTGCATGGATATATTTGACTGATCTGCCATCTAGGTAGCTCTCTGTATATGAACTTATTGGACTTGTTTGCCACGTGGCTACCTCTCTGTATATGGACATATTAGACTCTTGAGCCATGTAGGCAGCTCACTCTGTATGAACATGTTGGACTCATCTGCCTTGAATCTACCCCTCTATATATACACATATTGGACTCATCTGCCACCTAACTAACTCTCAATATATGGTCATGTTGGACTCAACTGCCATGTAGCTATTACTCTATATAAAACCATGTTTGACTACTCTGCTATGTAGCTAGCTCTCAGTATGTGGACACGTTGGACTCATCTGTCATTTAGCTAGAACTCTGTATATAGAAATGTTGCTCTACTTTGTCATGTAGCTAGCTCTCTGTATATGGACATTTTGGACTCATCTGCCATGTAGCTAGCTCTCTGTGCATGGATATGTTGGAGTAATCTGCCATGTAGCTAGCACTCGGTGTATGGGCATGTGGGACTCATCAGCCATGTAGCCAGCTCTCTCTGTATGAACATGTTATCCTATTCTGCCTTTTAGCTAGTCCTCTATATATACACATGTTGGACTCATCTGCCATGTAGCTAGAAATCTGCATATGGAAGTGTTGTACTACTCTGCCATGTAGCTAGATCTTTGTATATGGACATTGTGGACTCTTCTGCCATGTAGCTAACTGTCTGTGCATGGATATGTTAGATTGATCTGTCATTTAGGTACTTCTTTGTATATGAATATATTGGACTTCACTGCCATGTAGCCAGCTCTCTCCATATGAATATGTGGGACTCATCTGCCATGTAGCTAATTCTCTATATATACACATGTTCAACTCATCTGCCATGTTGCTAACTCTCAGCATATGCACATGTTGGACTCATCTGCCATGTAGCTAGGACATTTTGGACTCGTCTGACATGTAGCTAGTTCTCTGTGCGTGGATATGTTGGACTGATCTGCCATG
>NW_006409636.1:39913-43966 GCF_000296735.1 Chrysochloris asiatica | reverse complement strand
CATTTTGGACTAGTCTGCCATGTAGCTAGCTTTCTGTGCATGCATATGTTGGGCTGATGTGCCTTTTGTAGGTTGCTCTCTATATATGAACATATTGGTCTTGTCTTCCATGTAGCTAGTTCTCTGTGTAGCGACATGTTGGACTCATCAGCCATGTAGCCAGCTCTCTCTGTGTGAACATGTTGCACTCATCTCCCTTTTAGGTAGCCCTATAAATATACACATGTTGGACTCATCTGTCATGTAGGTCGTACTCTGTATATGGACATGTTGGACTATTCTGCCACATAGCTAACTCTCAGTATATGGACATGTTGGACTCATCTGCCATGTAGCTAGCACTCTGTATATGGAAATGTTGTACTACTCTTCAATAAAGCTAGTTCTCTGTATATGGACATTTTGTACTCCTCTGCCATGTAGCTTGCTCTCTGTGCATGGATATGTTGAACTGATCTGTCTTGTAGGTAGTTTTCTTTTTGTGAACATATATGACCTGTCAGCAATGTAGTTAGTTCTCAGTATATCGACATGTTAGACTCATCAGCCATGTACTTAGCTCTCTCTGTATGAACATGTTGTACTCATCTGCCTTGTTTCTTACCCTCTAAATATACTCATGTTGGACTCATCTGCCATATAGCTAACTCTTAATATATGATCATGTTGGACTCATCTGCCTTGTAGCTAGTCCTCTGTATATACAAATGATGGATTTATCTGCAATTTAGCTTGTACTCTGTATAAGATCATGGTGGACTATTCTCCATGTAGCTAGCTCTCAGTATATGGACACATTGGATTCGTCTGCCATGTAGCTGGCTCTCTATGCATGGATATGTTAGACTGCATGTAGCTAGCTCTCTGTATATGGACATTTGGGACTCCTCAGGCATGTAGCCACATCTCTCTCTAAGATCATGTTGTACTCATCTGCCTTGTAGCTACTCCTCTCTATATACATATGTTGGATTCATTTGCCACGTAGCTAACTCTCAGTATATG
The DNA here is from genome assembly GCF_000296735.1 of Chrysochloris asiatica. Classification (NCBI taxonomy): domain Eukaryota; kingdom Metazoa; phylum Chordata; class Mammalia; order Afrosoricida; family Chrysochloridae; genus Chrysochloris; species Chrysochloris asiatica. The sequence goes on along the minus strand of NW_006409636.1, from coordinate 42,961 downwards.
GACATGTTGGACTAATCTGCCATGTAGCTGGAACTCTGTGTATGGAAATGTTGGACTACACTGCCATGTAGCTAGCTCTTTTTTTATGGATATTTTCGACTCGTCTGGCACATAGCTCGTGCTCTGCTTATAGATATGTTGGACTGAACTTCCATGTAGGTAGCTTTCTTTATGTGAACATATTGGACTTGTCAGCAATGTACATAGCTCTCAGTATATGGACATATTGGACTCATATGCCATGCAGCTAGCACTCTGTATATTGACATGTTGTACTACTCTGCCATGTAGCTAGCTCTCTGTATATCAACATATTGGAGTTGTCTGCCATGTATCCAGCTCTCTGTATAAACATGTTGGACTCATATGTCGTGTAGGTAGCCCTCTAAATATACACATGTTTTACTCATCAGCCATGTAGATAACTCTCAATATATGGACATGCTGGACTCATCTGTCATGTAGCTAGTACTCTCTATATGGATATTTTGGACTACTCTGCCATGTAGCCACCTCTCAGTATATGGTCACATTGGGCTCATCTTCCATATACCTAGTACTCTGTATATGGACATGTTGGACTACTCTACCATGTAGCTAGCTCTCAGTATATGGACACAGTGGACTCGTATGCCATGTATCTATCTCTCTATGCATAGATATGTTAGACTGATCTTCCAAGTAGCTAGCTCTCTGTATATGGACTTGTGGAACTCATCTGCCTTGTAGCAGGAATTCTGTATAAGATAATGTTTCGAACTCTGCCATGTAGCTAGCTCTCTGTATATGGACACGTTGGATTCATCTGCCATGGAGCTAGAATTCTGTATATAGAAATGTGGCACTACACTGCCATGCAGCTAGCTCTCTGGATATAGACATTTTGGACTCGTCTGCCATGTATCTAGATCTCTGTGCATGGATATGTGGGAGTGATCTGCCATGTAGGTAGCTCTCTGTATATGATCATATTGGACTTCTCTGCAATGTAGCTAGCTCTCTGTATATGGACATGTTGGACTCATCAGCCATGTAGCTAGCTTTCTGTCTGAACATGTTGGAGTCACCTGCCTTGTACCTAGTCCTCTATATATACACACGTTGGACTCATCTGCCAAGTAGCTAACTGTCAGTATATGGACATGTTGGACTCATCTTCCATGTAGCTAGTACTCTGTATATGACATGTTGGACTACTCTGCCATGTAGCTAAATCTCAGTATATGGACACGTTGGATTCATCTGCCATGGAGCTAGAATTCTGTATATGGAAATGTTGCACTACTCTGCCATGTAGTTAACTCTCTGTATATTGATATTTTAGTCTCATCTGCCTTGTAGCTAAATTTCTGTTCATGGATATGTTGGGCCGATCAGTATTTTATAGGTTGCTCTCTGTATATGAACATTTTAGACTTGTCTGCCATGTAGCTAGCTCTCTATATATGGACGTGTTGGAAACATCAGCCATATAGCCAGGTCTTTCTGTTTGAACATGTTGGACTCATCTGCCTTGTAGCTAGTCCTCTCTATATACATATGTGGTACTCATCTGCCATGTAGCTAACTCTCAGCATACAGACATTTTGTACTCATTTAACATGTAGTTAGTACTCTGTATATGGACATGTTGGACTACTGTTCCATGTAACAATGTCTCAGTATATGAACACGTTGAATTCATCTTCCATGTTGCTAGAACTCTTTATGTGGAAATGTTGCACTACTCTGCCATGTAGCTAACTCTTTGTTCATGGATATGTTGGACTGATCTGCCTTGTAGTTAGTCCTCTATATATACACATGTTGGACTTATCTGGCACGTAGCTACTTCTCTGTATATAATCATCTTGGACTACTCTGCCATGTAGCTAGCTCTCAGTATATAGACAAGTTGGACTCGTCTGCCATGTAGCTAGCTCTCTGTGTATGATTAAGTTAGACTGATCTTCCATGTAAATAGCTCTCTGTATATGGACATGTGGGATTCATCAGCCATGTAGCGAGATCTCTCTGTATGAATATGTTGGACTCATGTACCATGTAGCTAACTCTCAGCATATAGACATGTTGGACTCATCTGCCATGTAGCTAGTATTCTGTATATGGACATTTTGGACTACTCTGCCATGTAACTAGCTCTCACTATATGGACACGTTTGACCCATCAGCCATGTTGCTAGAACTCTTTACATGGAAATCTTGCTCTACTCTTCCATGTAGCTAGCTCTCTATATATGGACATTTTGGACTTGTCTGCCATGTAGCTAGCTCTCTGTGCATGGATACGTTGGACTGATCTGTCTTATAGGTAACTTGCGTATATGAACATATTGGACTTGTCTGCCATGTAGCTAGCTCTCTCTATATGAACATGTTGGACTCATCTGCCTTGTAGCTAGTACCTTTATATACACATGTTGGGCTTATCTGGCATGTAGCTACTACACTGTATATAATCATGTTGGACTACTCGACCATGTAGCTAGCTCTCAGTATATGGACATGTTGGACTCATCTGCCATGTAGCTAGCTCTCTGTGCATGGACATGTTAGACTGATCTTCCATGTAACTATTTCTCTGTATATGGACATGTGGGACTCATCAGCCATGTAGCTCGCTCTCTCTTTATGAACATGTAGGACTCATATGCCTTGTAGCTAGTCCTCTATATATACACATATTGGATTCATATGCCAATTAGCTAATACTCTGTATATGGGTATGTTGGAATACTCTGCCATGTAGCTACCTCTCTGAATATGGACACATTGGATTCATCTGCAGTGTAGCTAGAACTATGTATATGGAAATGTACTACTCTGCCATGTTGCTAACTCTCTGTATATGTACATTTTGGACTCCTCTGACATGTAACTAGCTCTCTGTGCATTGATATGATGTACTGATCTGCCATGAAGTTAGCTCTCTGTTTATGAACATAATGGACTTGTCTACATGCAGCTAGCTCTCAGTATATGGATAAGTGGGACTCATCTGCCATGTAGCTAGAACTCTGTATATGGAAATGTTGCACTACTCTGCCT
>NW_006409636.1:38204-39813 GCF_000296735.1 Chrysochloris asiatica | reverse complement strand
CTCAGTATATGGATAAGTGGGACTCATCTGCCATGTAGCTAGAACTCTGTATATGGAAATGTTGCACTACTCTGCCTTGTAGCTAGCTTTCTGTGCATGGATATGTTGGACTGATCTGTCATGTAGCTAGCTCTCTCTATATGAACATGTTGGACTCATCTGCCTTGTAGTTAGTACCTCTTTACATACACATGTTGGACTTATCTGGCATGTAGCTAATACTCTGTATAAAATCATGTTGTACTCTTCTGCCATGTAGATGGCGCTCCGTATATGGGCAGGTTGGACTCCTCTGTCATGTAGCTAGCTCTCTGTGCATGGACGTGTTAGACTGATCTTCCTTGTAGCTAGCTCTCTGTATATGGATATGTGGGACTCATCAGCCATGTATCCAGCTCTCTTTGTATGAACTTGTTATACTCATCTGCCTTGTAGCTACTCTTCTCTATATATACATATGTTGGACTCATCTGCCAGGTAGCTAAATCTCATTATATGGACATGTTGGACTCATCTGCCATGTAGCTGGAACTGTGTATATAATAATGTTGGACTTCTATGCCATGTAGCTAGCTCTCTGTATATGAACATTTTGGACTCATCTGCCATGTAGCTAGCTCTCTGTGCATTGATATGTTGGATTGTACTGCCATGTAGGTAGCTCTCTGTAAATGAACATATTGGACTTGTCTTCAATGTAGCTAGCTCTCTGTATATGGACATGTTGGACTCATCAGCCATGTAGCCAGCTCTCTCTGTAAGAACATGTTGGACTCACATGCCACGTAGCTAGTACTCTGTATATGTATATGTTTGACTACTCTGCCATGTAACTAGAATTCTGTATATAGAAAGGTTGCAATACTCTGTCTTGTAGCTAATTCTTTGTATATGGACATTTTGGACTCATCTGCCATGTAGCTAGCTCTCTGTGCATTGATATGAGGTACTGATGTGCCATGAAGGTAGCTCTCTGTACATGAACGTATTGGACTTGTCTGCCATGTAGCTAGCTCTCTGTATTTGGGCATGTTGCAATCATGTGCCTTGTAGCTAGTACACTGTATATGGACATGTTGGACTCATCAGCCATATAGCCAGCCTTCTGTGTATGAACATGTTGGACTCATATGCCTTGTGGCTAACTCTCTGGATTTGCCATGTTGTTGTTATCTGTCATGTAGCTAGTACTCTGTATATGGAAATGTTGCACTCATCTACCATGTAGCTAGAACTCTGTATATGGAAATATTGCACTGCTCTGCCATCTAGCTATGTCTGTGTATATGGACACGTTGGACTCATTTGCCATGGAGCTAGAACTCTCTATATGAAAATGTTGCACTACTCTGCCATGCAGCTAGCTCTCTGTATATGGACATTTTTAGACTTGTCTGCCATGTAGCTAGCTCTCTGTGCATTAATATGTTGGACTGATATGTCATGTAGGTAGCTCTCTATAAATGAACAAAATGAACTTGACTACAATGAAGCTAGCTCTCTATATCTGGACATGTTGAACTCATCAGCCATGTAGCCAGCTCTCTCTGTATGAACATGTTGGACTCATATGACTTTTAGCCAATCCTCTATATATACATATGTTGGA
>NW_006409636.1:5783-6307 GCF_000296735.1 Chrysochloris asiatica | reverse complement strand
ACTCTCAGTATATGGACATGTTGGACTCATCTGCCATGTAGATAGTACTCTGTATATGAACATTTTGGACTAATCTGGCATGTTGCTAGAATTCTGTATGTGGAAATGTTGCACTACATCTGACATGCAGCTAGCTCTCAGTATATGGCATGGATATGTTGGACTGATCTGCCATGTAGGCAGCTCTCTGTATATGAACATATTGGACTTGTCTGCCATGTAGCTAGCTCTCAGTATATGGACATGCTTGACTCAGCAGCCATGTATCCAACTCTCTCTGTATGAACATGTTGGACTCATCTGCCTTGTAGCTAGCCCTCTGATTATACACATGTTGGACTCATCGGCCATTTTGCTAACTCTCAGTATAAGGACATGTTGGACTGATCTGTCATGTAGCTAGTACTCTGTATATGGACTTGTAGACTACTCTGCCATGTAGGTAGCTCTCTGTGCGTTGATATGTTGGACTGCTCTGCCATGTAGGTAACTCTCTGTATGTCAACATATTGGCCATGTAGCTA
>NW_006409636.1:2591-4008 GCF_000296735.1 Chrysochloris asiatica | reverse complement strand
ATATACACATGTTGGAATCATCAGCCATTTAGCTTTCTCTCAGTATATGGACATGTTGGACTCATCTGCCATGTCCTTGGTACTCTGTATATGGACATGTTGGACTACTCTGCCATGAAGCTAACTCTCATTATATGGACACGTTAGACTCATCTGCCATGTAGCTAGAACTGTGTATTTGGAAATGTTGCACTATTATGCCATGTAGCTAGCTCTCTGTGTATGGATATTTTGGACTCATCTGCCATGTAGCTAGCTCTCTGTGCATGTATATGTTGGACTGATCTGACATGTAGGTAGCTCTCTGTATATGAACATATTGAACTTGTCTGCCAGGTGTTTAGCTCTCTGTATATGGACATGTGGGACTCATGAGGCATGTAACCAGCTCACTCTGTATGAAAATCTTGGACTCATCTACCTTGTAGCTAGTCCTCTATATATACACATGTTGGACTCATCTGCCTTGTAGCTAGCTCTTAGTATATGAACATGTTGAAACCATATGCCATATAGCTTGCTCTTTTTATGTGGACATATTGGACCATCTGCCATGTTGATAGCTCTCGGTGCATGGATATGTTAGACTGATCTGCCATGTAGGTATCTCTCTGTATATGAACATATTCAACTTGTCTGCCATGTCGCTAGCTGTCTATATATGGCCATGTTGGACTACTCTGCAGTGTAGCTAGCTCAGAATATGGACACGTTGGATTGATCTGCCATGTACCTAGAACTCTGTATATGGAAATGTTGCACTCATCTAACTTGTAGCTAGCCGTCTAAATATACACATGTTGGACTCATCTTCCATGTAGGTAACTTTCAGTATATGGACATGTTGAACTCATCTGCCATGTAGCTAGTACTCTCTATATCGACATGTTGAACTAATTTGCCATATAGCTAGCTCTCAGTATATGGACAAGTTGTACTCACCTGCCATATAGAAAGAACACTGTATATGGAAATGTTTCACTACTCTGCCTTGTAGCTAGTATACTGTATATGGACATATTGGACTTGTCTGCCATGTAGCTAGATCTCAGTATATGGACACGTTGGACTCATCTCCCATGTAGCTAGAACTCTGTATATGGAAATGTTGTCCTACTCTGCCATCTAGCTACCTCTCTGTATATGGACATTTTGGACTCATCAGCCATGTAGTTAGCTCTCTGTGCATGGATATGTTGGACTGTCTGCCATTTAGTTATCTCTCTGTGTGTGAACATGTGGGACTTCTCTGCCATGAAGCTAGCTCTCAGTATATAGATGTGTTGGACTCATTTGCCATGTAGCCTGCTTACTCTGTATGAACTTGTTGGACTCATCTGCCTTCTAGCTGGTCCTCTATATATACACATGTTGGATTCATCTGCCATGTAGCTAACTCTCAGTATATGGACATGTT
>NW_006409636.1:752-1823 GCF_000296735.1 Chrysochloris asiatica | reverse complement strand
GGACTCATTTGCCATGTAGCTAACTCTCAGTATATGGACATATTGGACACATCTGCCATATAGCTAGTAATCTGTATATGGATATGTTGAACTACCCTGCCATGTAAGTATCTCTTAGTATATGGACATGTTGGACTCATCTGCCATACAGCTTGGACTCTGTATATGGAAATGATGCACTACTCTGCCATGTAGCGAGCTCTCTGTATATGGATATTTTTGACTCATCCGCCACGTATTTTGCTCTCTGTGCATGGATATGTTGGACTGTTCTGCCATGTAGCTAGCCCTCTAAACATACACATGTTGGTCTCATCAGCCACCTAGCAATCTCTCAGTATATGCACATGATGGACTCATCTGCCATGTAGATAGTGCTCTATATATGGACATATTGGATTACTCTGCGATGTAACTAGCTCGCAGTATATGTACATGTTGGACTCATTTGCTATGTAGCTAGAAATCTGTATATGGAAATGTTGCACTACTCCGCCTGTATCTATCTCTCTGTATAAGGACATTTTGGACTCGTCTGCTGTATAGCTAGCTCTCTGTGCATGGATATGTTGGACTAATCTGCCATGTAGTTAGCTCTCTGTATATGAACATATTGGACTTATCTTCCAAGTAGGTGGCTCTCTGTATATGGACATGTTGGATTCATCAGACATGTAGCCAGCTCTCTGTGTATGAACATGTTGGACTAATCTGCCTTGTAGCTAGCCCTCTAAATATACACATGTGGGACACATCTACCATGTAGCTAGTGCTCTCTATATGGACATGTAGCTAGCTCTCAGTATACGGACAAGTTGGACTCACCTGCCATGTAGCTAGAACACTGTATATGGAAATGTTACACTACTCTGCCATGTACCTCATATACTGTATGTGGACAAGTTGGACTAGTATGCCATGTAGCTACCTCTTAGTATATGGACACGTTGGACTCATCTGCAATGTAGTTGGAACTCTGTATATGGAAATGTTTCCCTATTCTGCCATGCAGCTACCTCTCATTATATATGGACATTTTAGACTCTTATGAAATGTACTTAGATCTCTGTG
>NW_006409636.1:0-598 GCF_000296735.1 Chrysochloris asiatica | reverse complement strand
CTCTCAGTATATGGACTCTTCTGCCATGTAGCTAGTACTCTGTATATGGACATGTTGCACTACTCTGCCATGTAGCTAGCTCTCAGTATATGGACACCGTGGACTCATCTGTCATGTTGCTAAAACTCTGTCTATGGAAATATTGCACTACTTGGCATGTAGTTAGCTCTCTGTATATGGACATTTTGGATTAGTCTGACATTTAGCTAGCTCTTTGTGCATGGATATGTTCAACTGATCTGCCATGTAGGTAGCTGTCTGTATATGAACATACTGGATTTTTTGGCCATGTAGCCACCTCTCTATATATGGGAATATTGGACTCATCAGCCATGTAGCCAGCTCTCTTTGTAAGAACATGTTTGACTCATTTGCCATGTAGCAAGTCCTGTAAATATATACATATTGGACCTATCTGCCATGTAGGTAACTCTCAGTATATGGACATGTTGGACTCATCTGCCATGTTGCTAATACTCTGTATAAGGACATGTTGGACCACTTTGCCATGTAGCTTGCTCTCAGTATATGCACACGTTGGACTCATCTGCCATTTTGCTTAAACTCTGTATATGGACATTTTACACTACTCTGCCAT
>NW_006409635.1:45998-47831 GCF_000296735.1 Chrysochloris asiatica | reverse complement strand
AGGCTCCAGGGTATTAATTTAATATATATACCTGAAAATTAAGATGAAAGCAATTTTCCATTAACTGCCAGTGGCCTCATTTGTTACACTCAGCCCTAGAGGGCCTCGAACCTCTGACTAGTCTTACACGGTCTGCAACATTGCACTACTCTACCATGTAGCTAGCTCTCTGTATATGGACTCGTTGGACTATTCTGCCATGTAGCTAGAATTCTCTATATGGAAATGTTGCACTACCCTGCTATGCACCTAGCTCTCTGTATATGTACATTTTGGACTCATCTGCCATGTAGCTAGCTCTCTGTCCATAGATATGTTGGACTGATCTTCCATGTAGGTGGCTCTCTGTATGTGGACAAGTTGGACACTTAAGCAATGTAGCTAGCTATCTGTGTATGAACATGTTGTACTCATCTCCCTTTATCGAGCCCTCTAAATATACACATGATCCACTCATCTGCCATATAGCTAACTGACAATATACTGACATGTTGGCCTCATCTGCCATGTAGCTAGAACCCTGTATATGCACATGTTGGCCTACTCTTCCATGTAGCAAGCTCTCTGTATATGGAAATGTTGGGCTCATCTGCATGTAGCTGGAACCCGGTATATGGAAATGTTGCATTTCTCTGCCATGTATCTAGCTCTCTGTATATAGATATTTTGGACTCATCTGCCATATAGCTAGCTCTCTGTACATGGATATGTTGGACTGATCTGACATGAAGGTAGCTCTCTGTATATGACGATATTGGAGTTGTCTGCCATGTAGCTAGCTCTCTAAATATACACATGTCGGACTCATCTGCCATGTAGCTGACTCTCAGAATATGGACATGTAGGATTCATCTGCCATGTAGCCAATTCTCTGTGTATGAAGATATTGGACTCATCTGTCTTGTAGCTAGTCCTCGAAGTATACACCTGTTGGACTCATCTGCAATGTAACTAACTATCAGATATGGACATGTTGGACACATCTGTCATATAGCTAGAACTATGTATATGGACATGTTGGACTACTCTTCCATGAAGCTAGCTCTTTTATATGGTCATTTAGGTCTTGTCTGCCATGTAGCCTGATCTCTGTTCATGGATATATTGGACTGATATTGACATATAGGTAGCTCTCTGTATATGAAGATATTGGACTTGTCTGCCAGGTAGCTAGCCCTCTAAATATAAACATGTTGGACTCGTCTGTCACATAGCTAAACCTCAGTATATGGATATGTTGGATTCATCTGCCATGTAACCAGCTCTCTGTGTATGAACATGTTGGACTCATCTCCCTTTTATCTAGCCCTTGAAATGTACACATGTTGTACTTATCTGCCATGTAGATATCTCTCAGTATATGGACACATAGGGCTCATCTGTCATGTAGCTAGAACTTTATATTTGGAAATGTTGCATTACTATGCCATGTAGCTAGCTCTCTCTTTATACACATTTTGGACTCCTCTGCCATGTAGCTAGATCTCTCTATGTCGACATGTTGGATTCTTCAGCCATGTGGCCAGCTATCTGTGTATGAACATGTTGGACTCATCTGCCTTGTAGCTATTCCTCTATATATACACATGCTGGACTCATATGCCATGTAAATAACTATCATTATATGGACATGTTGGACTACTCTGCCATGTAGCTAGCTCTCAGTATATGGACACATAGGACTCACCTGCCATGTAGCTATAATTCTGCATTTAGAAATGTCGCAGTACTCTGCCATGTAGATAGCTCTCTGGATATGTATATGTTGGACTCATCTGCCATGTAGCTAGAACTCTGTATATGGACATGTTGGACCACTCTGCCATGTAGATA
>NW_006409635.1:42708-45363 GCF_000296735.1 Chrysochloris asiatica | reverse complement strand
TATATAGAAATGTTACAGTACTCTGCCATGTAGATAGCTCTCTGGATATGGACACATTGGTCTCATCTGCCATATACCTAGAACTGTGTATATGGAAATGTTGCATTACTCTACAATGTAGCTAGCTCTCTGTATATTGACAATTTCGACTTGTCTATCATGAAGCTAGCTTTCTATACATGGATATGTTGCACTAATCTGCCATGTATCTAGCTCTCTGTATATGGACATTTGGGACTTGTCTGCCATGTATCTAGATCTCTGTACATGGATATGTTGGACTGATCTGACATGTAGATAGTGCTCTGTATATGAAGATGCTGGACTTGTCTGCCATGTAGCCATCTCTCTGAGTATGAACAGGTTGGACTCATCTGCCTTGTAGCTAGCCCTCTAAATATACACATCTTGGACTCATCTGAATAGTAAATAACTCTCAGTATATGGACATATTGAACTCATCTGCAATGTAGATAGAACTCTGTATATGGACATGTTGGACTCATCTGCCATGTAGCTAACTCTCAGTATATGGAAACGTTGTACTCATCTGCCATGTAGATAGAATTCTGTATAAAGAAATGTTGCACTAGTCTGCCATGAAGCTATCTCTCTGTATATGGACACATTGGACTGATCTGCCATGTAGCTAGAATTCTGTATATGGAAATGTTGCACTACCCTGCCATGCAGCTAGCTCTCTGTATACGTACGTTTTGGACTCCTCTGTCATGTAGCTACCTCTCTGTATATGGACATGTTGGACTCATCAGACATGTAGCCAGCACTTGCTGTATCAACATGTTGGACTCATCTGTCTTGTAGCTATTCCTCTATATATACACATGCTGGACTCATCTGCCATGTAGATAGCTATCATTATATGGACATATTGTACTCATCTGCCATGTAGCTAGAACTCTGTATATGGAAATGTTGCACAACTCTGCTATGTAGCTAGCTCTCTATATATGGACATGTTGGACTCATCTGCCATTTAGCTAGAACTGTGCATATGGAAATGTTTTACTACTCTGCCATGTAGCTAGGTCTCTGTATATGGACAATTCGGACTCGTCTATCATAAAGCCAGCTCTCTGCTTTATGGACATGTGGAACTCGTCTGCCATGTAGCTAGATCTCTGTACATGGATATGCTGCACTGATCTGACATGTAGGTAGCTATCTTTATATGAAGATATTGGACTTGTCTGCCATGTAGCTAGCCCTCTAAATATACACATGTTGGACTCATCTGCCACGTAGCTAACTCTCAGTATATGGACATGTTGGACTCATCTGCCATGTAGCCAACTCTCTGTGTATGAACATGTTGGACTCATCTGCCTTGTAGCTAGCCCTGTAAATATACAAATATTGGACTCATCTGCCATGTAGCTAACTCTCAGTATATGGGCATGTTGAACTCATCTGCCATGTAGCTAGAACTCTGTATATGGACATGTTGGATTACTCTTCCATGCAGCTAGCTCTCAGTATATGGACACGTTGGACTCATCTGCCAAGTATCTAGAATTCTGTATAAAGAAATGTTGCACTACCTTGCCATGTAGCTATCTCTCCATATATGTACATTTTGAACTCACCTACCATGTAGCTAGTTCTCTGTCCATAGATATGTTGGACTGATCTGCCTTGTAGGTAGCTCTCTGTATATGAACATATTGGACTTGCCTGCCATGTAGCTAACTCACAATATATGGACATGTTGGACTCATCTGCCATGTAGCTAGTACTCTGTACATGGACCTGTTGGACTACTCTGCCATGTAGCTGGCTCTTAGTATATGGACACGTTGCATTCATCAGCCATGTAGCTAGAACCCTGTATATGGAAATGTTGCACTACTCTGCCATGTAGCTATCTCTCTGTATATGGACACATTGGATTCATCTGCCATGAAGCTACAAGTCTGTATATAGAAATTTTGAACTACTCTGTCGTATAGCTAGTTCTCAGTATATGGACACGTTGCACTCATCAGCCGTGTAGCTAGAACCCTGTATATGGAAATGTTGCACTACTCTGTCATGTAGCTAGCTCTCTCTATATGGACATTTGGAACTCGTCTGCCATGTAGCTAGAACTCTGTACATGGATATATTGGACTGATCTGACTTGTAGGTAGCTCTCTGTATATGAAGATATTGGGCTTGTCTGCCATGTAGCTAGCCCTCTAAATATACACATGTTTTACTCATCTGCCACGTAGCTAACTCTCAGTATATGCACATTTTGGACTCATTTGCCATGTAGCCAGCTCTCTCTGTATGAACATGTTGGACTCATCTGCCTTGTAGCTAGCCCTCGAAATTTACACATGTTGGACTCATCTGCCATGTAGCTAACTCTCAGTATATGGACATTTTGGACGTATTTGACATGTAGCTAGTACTCTGTACATGGATATGTTGGACTACTCTACCATGTAGCTAGCTCTCAGCATATGGACACGTTGGACTCATCTGCCATGTAGCTAGAATTCTGTATGTGGAAATGTTGCACTACACTGCCATGTAGCTAGCTCTCTGTATATGTACATTTTGGACTCATTTGCCATGTAGCTTGCTCTCTGTCCATAGATATGTTGGACTGATCTGCAATGTAGGTGGCTCTCTGTATATGAACATGTT
>NW_006409635.1:41363-42418 GCF_000296735.1 Chrysochloris asiatica | reverse complement strand
GTACGACTCATCTGCCATCTAGATAAAACTCTGAATGTGGAAATGTTGCACAACTCTGCCATGTAGCAAGCGCTTTGTATATGGAAATGTTGGACTCTTCTGCCATATAGCTAGAACCCTGTATATGGAAATGTTGCACTACTCTGCCATGTAGCCAGCTCTCTGTATATGGACATTTTGGATTCGTCTGCCATAGAGCTAGCTCTCTGTCCATGGATATGTTGGACTCATCTAACATGTAGATAGCTCTCTGTATATGAAGATATTGGACTTGTCTGCCATGTAGCTAGTCCTCTAAATATACACAGGTTGGACTCATCTACCACATAGCTGACTATCAGTATATGGACATGTTGGACTCATCTGCCATGTAGCCAGCTCTCTGTGAATGAATATGTTGGATTTATCTGCCTTGTAGCTATCCCTTGAAATATATACATGTTGGACTCATCTGCCATGTAGCTAACTCTCAGTATATGGACATTTTGGACGTGTTTGACATGTAGCTAATACTCTGTACATGGATATGTTGGACTACTCTACCATGTAGCTAGCTCTCAGCATATGGACACGTTGGACTCATTTGCCATGTAGCTAGAATTCTGTATGTGGAAATGTTGCACTACACTGCCATGTAGCTAGCTCTCTGTATATGGACACGTTGGACTCAACTATGATGGAGCTACAAGTCTGTATATGGAAATTTTGGACTACTTTGCCATGTATCTAGCTCTCAGTATATGGACACATTGGACTCATCTGCCATGTAGCTAGAACCCTATATATGGAAATGTTGCACTATTCTGTGATGTAGCTATCTATCTGTATATGGAAACGTTGGACCCATCTGCAATGTAGCTAGAATTCTCTATGTGGAAATGTTGCACTACACTGCCATGTAGATTGCTCTATGTATGTGTACATTTTGGCTCATCTGCCATGTAGCTAACTCTTTGTACATAGATATGTTTGACTCATCTGCCTTGTAGGTACCTGTCTGTATATGAACATATTGGACTTGTCTGCCATGAAGCTAGCTCTCAGCATATGGAATA
>NW_006409635.1:8131-8714 GCF_000296735.1 Chrysochloris asiatica | reverse complement strand
CCATGTAGCTAGAATTCTGTAAATGGAAATGTTGCACTACTCTGCCATGTAGTTAGAACTCTGTATATGGACATTTTGGACTCATCTGCCATGTGGCCAACTCTCTTTACATGGATTTGTTGAACTGATCTGACATGTAGTTAGATCTCTGTATATGAAGATATTGGACATGTATGCTATGTAGCTAGCCCTCTAAATATACACATGTTGGACTCTTCTGCCATGTACTAACTGTCAGTTTTTGGACATGTTGGATTCTTCTGCCATGTAGCTAGTACTCTGTATATCATCATGTTGGACAATCCTTCAATGTTGCTAGCTCTCAGTATATGGTCATGTACTCACTCATCTGCCATGTAGCTAGAACTCTGTATAAGGGAATGTTGCTCTACTCTGCTATGGAGCTAGCTCTCTTTATATGCACATTTTGGACTCGTCTGCCATGTACATAGCGCTCTCTGCATGCATATGTTGGACTGATCTGCCATGTACATAGCTCTCTGTGTATACACATATTGGACTTGTCTGCCATGTATCTAGCTCTATGTATATGGACATGTTTGACTCATCAGCCATTTTGTCA
>NW_006409635.1:4637-5829 GCF_000296735.1 Chrysochloris asiatica | reverse complement strand
ATATGGACATGATGGACTCATCTGCCATGTAGCTCAAACTCTGTATCTGGACATGTTCGACAATTCTGCCATGTAGCTAGTACTCTGTATATGTACATTGTGGATTTCTCTGCCATGTAACTAGCTCTTTGTATATGGACACCTTACACTCATCTGTCATGTAGTTAGAACTCTGTATATAGAAATGTTGCACTATTCTGCCATGTAGCTAGTTCTCTGTGTATGGATATTATGGAGTCGTCTCCCATGTAGCTAGCTCTCTGATCATGGATATGTTGGACTGATCTGTCATGTAGGTAGTTCTGTATAAGAACATAATGGACTTGTCTGCCATGTAGCTAGCTCTCTGTATATCCTGTAGGACTCATCAGCCATGTAGCCAGCTCTCTCTGTATGAACACGTTGGACTCATCTGCCTTGTCTCTAGGCCTATATATATAAATATTTTGGACTCATCTGCCATGTAGTTAACTCTAATATATGTACATGCTGTACTCACCTGTCATGTAGTTAACTTTCAGTATATGAACATGTTGGACTCATCTGCCATGTAGCTAATTCTCAGTATATGGACATGTTGGACTTATCTGCCATGTAGCTAGTACTCTGTAAATGGAAATGTTGCAGTACTCGAACATGTAGCTAGTTCTCTGTATATGAACATTTTGGACTCGTCTGCCATGTACCTATCTCTCTCTGCATGGATATGTTGGAAAGATCTGTCATGTAGGTGTATATGGACATGTTGTACTACATTGCCATGTAGCTATCTCTTTGTATTTGGACACGTTGGACTCATCTGTCATGTAGCTAGAACTCTGTATATGGAAATGTTGCACTACTCTGCCATGTAGCTACCTCTCTGTATATGGATATTATGGACTCATCTGTCATGTAGCTAGCTCTCTGATCATGGATATGTTGGTCTGATATGCCATGTAGGTAGCTCTCAGTATATGCTCATATTGTACTCATCTGCCATGTAGCTACCTCTCTGAGTATGGACACGTTGGACTTATCTGCCATGTAGGTTGTACTCTGTATATGGACATTTGGACTCATCGGCCATGTAGCTAACTCTCAGAATATGGGCACGTTGTACTCATCTGCCATGTATATAGAAATATGTATATAGCAATGTTACACTACTCTGCCATGTATCTATCTCTTTGTATATGGACATTTTGGACTC
>NW_006409635.1:3172-4537 GCF_000296735.1 Chrysochloris asiatica | reverse complement strand
AGCCACCTCTCTCTGTATGAACATGTTGGATTCATATGCCTTGTAGCTAGTCCTCTATATATACACATGTTGGACTCATCTGCCATGTAGTTAACTCTCAGTATATGGACATGTTGGACTCATCTGCCATGTAGCTAGTACTCTGTATATGGACATGTGGACTACTGTGCAATGTAGCTAACTCTTAGTATATGGACATGTTGGACACATCTGTCATGTAAGTAGAACTCTGTATATAGAAATGTTTCACTACTCTGGCATGTAGCTAGCTCTCAGTATATGGACATTTTGGACTCATTAGCCATGTAGCTAGCTTTCTCTGTATGAACATGTTGGACTAATCTGCTTTGTTGCTAGTCCACTATATATACACATATTGGATTCCTCTGACACGTACCTTGCTCTCAGTATATGGACATGTTGAAATCATCTGCCATGTAGCTAGTACTCTGTATATGGACATGTTGGACTATGCTGCCATGTAGCTAGCTCCCAGTATATGGATATGTTGGACTCATCTGACATGTAGCTAGAACTCTTTAAATGGAAATGTTGCACTACTCTGTCATGAAGCTAGCTCTCTGTATATGGACATTTTGGAATCATCTGCCATGTAGCTAGCTTTCGGTGCATGGGTATTTTGGATTGTTTTGCCATGTAGGTAGCTCTCTGTATATGAACATATTGGAATTGTCTGTCATGTAGCAAACTCTCTGTATATGGACATGTTGGACTCATCATCCATGTAGCCAGCTCTCTCGTTATGAACATGCTGGACTCATCTGCCTTGTAGCTAGTCCTCTACATATACACGTATTGGACTCATCTGCCATGTAGCTAGTACTCTGTATATGGACATGTTGTACTACTCTGCCATGTAGCTAGCTGTCAGTATATGAACACGTTGGACTCAACTGCCATGAAACGAGCCCTGTGTATATGAAAATGTTGCAATACTCTGCCATGTGTCTGTGCATGGACATGTTGGACTCATCAGCCATGTAGCTATCTCTCTCTGTATGAACATGATGAACTCATCTGCCTTGTAGCTAGTCCTTTATATATACACATGTTGGACTCATCTGCAATGTAGCTAATTCTCAGTATATGGGCATGTTGGACTCATCTGCCATGTAGCTAATATTCTTTATATGGAAATGTTGGACTACTCTGATATGTAGCTAGCTCTCAGTATATGGACATGATGGACTCATCTGCCATGTAGCTCAAACTCTGTATCTGGACATGTTCGACAATTCTGCCATGTAGCTAGTACTCTGTATATGTACATTGTGGATTTCTCTGCCATGTAACTAGCTCTTTGTATATGGACACCTTACACTCATCTGTCATGTAGTTAGAACT
>NW_006409635.1:1452-1938 GCF_000296735.1 Chrysochloris asiatica | reverse complement strand
TGAACATGGATATGTTGGACTGATCTGTCAAGTAGGTAGCTCTCTGTGTAAGAACATATTGGACTTGTGTGCCATGTAGCTAGCTCTCTGTGTATTATGTTGGACTCATCAGCCAAGTAGCCAGCTCTTTGTATGAACATGTTGGACTCATCTGCCTTGTCGCTAGGCCTGTATATAAAAACATGTTGGACCCATCTGCCATGTAGCTAACTCTAAGTACATGAACATATTGGACTCACCTGCCATGTAGCTAACTTTCAGTATATGTACATGTTGGACTCATCTGCCATGTAGCTAGCTCTCTGTGGATGGATATGTTGGACTGATCTGCCATAAAGGTAGCTCTCTGTAAATGAACATATTGGACATGTCTGCCATGTAGCTAGCTCTCTGTATATGGATATTATGGACTCGTCTGCCATATAGCTAACTCTATGAACATGGATATGTTGGACTGATCTGTCAAGTAGGTAGCTCTCTGTGTAA
>NW_006409635.1:0-1352 GCF_000296735.1 Chrysochloris asiatica | reverse complement strand
ATCTGTCATGTAGCTAGTACTCTGTATATGAACATGTTGAAGTACTCTGCCATATAGCTAGCTCTCAGTATATGGACACATTGGACTCATCTGCCATGTAGCTAACCCTCTGTATATGGAAATGTTGCACTACTCTGCCATGTCTCTGTACATGGACATATTGGAATCATCAGCCATGTAGCTATCTCTCTCTGTATGAACATGTTGGACTCATCTGCCTTGTAGCTAGTCTTTTATATATACACATGTTGGACTCATCTGCAATGTACCTAACACTCAGTATATGGGCATGTTGAACTCATCTGCCATGTAGCTAATATACTTTATGTGGAAATGTTGGACTACTCTGCCATGTAGCTATCTCTCAGTATGTGGACACCTTGGACTCGTCTACCATGGAGGTAGAATTCTGCATATGGAAATGATGGACTACTCTGATATGTAAGTAGCTCTCAGTATATGGACACGATGGACTCATCTGCCATGTAGCTAGAATTTAGTGTCTCTGGACATGTTGGACTACTCTGCCATGTAGCTAGTTCTCTGTATATGGACATGTTGGACTAGTCTGCCATGTAACTAGCTCTGTGTATATGGACACCTTACACTCATCTGTCATGTAGCTAGAATTCTGTATATGGAAATGTTGCTCTGTTCTGCCATGTAGCTAGCTCTGTGTATATGGATATTATGGACTTGTCTGCCATGTTGCTAAGTCTTTGAGCATGGATATGTTGGACTAATCTGTCATGTAGGTAGCTCTCTGTATAAGAACATATTGGACTTGTCTGCCATGTAGCTAGCTCTCTGTATATCATGTTGGACTCATCAGCCATGTAGCCAACTCTCTGTATGAACACGTTGGACTCATCTGCCTTGTCGCTAGGCCTATATATATAAACATGTTGGACTCATCTGCCATGTAGCTAACTTTAAGTATATGGACATGTTGGACTCACCTGCCATGTAGCTAATTCTCAATATACGGACACGTTGGAATCATCTGCCATGTAGCTAATACTCTGTAAATGGAAATATTACAGTACTCTAACATGTAGCTAGTTCCCTGTATATGGACATTTTGGACTCGTCTGCCATGTATCCCGCTACCTGTGCATGGATATGTTGGACAGATCTGTCATGTAGATAGTTCTCTGTATATGAACATATTGGACTTCTCTGCCATGAAGCTATATCTCTGTATATGGACATGTTAGGCTCATCAGTCATGTAGCCAGCTCTCTCTGTATGAATATGTTGGACTCACCTGCTTTGTAGCTAGTCCTCTATATATACACATGTTGTCCCCATCTGTCATGTAGCTAGTACTCTGTATATGGACATGTTGGACT
>NW_006409634.1:46555-47083 GCF_000296735.1 Chrysochloris asiatica | reverse complement strand
AGCTACATTGCAGGGTACTGCAACATTTTCATATACAAGTTCTTGGTACATGACAGATGAGTCCAACGTGTCCATATCCTGGGAACTAGATTCATGGCAGAGTATTACAACATGTCCATATAAAGAGTACTAGCTACATGACAGATGAGTCCAACATGTGTATATATAAGGGACTAGATACAAGGCAGATGAGTCCAACATGTTGATACAGAGAGATCTGGCTACATGGATGATGAGTCCAATATGTCCATATAGGGAGAGCTAGTTACATGGCAGACAAGACCAATATGTGCATATACAGAGAGCTACCTACATGGCAGATCAGTCCAACATATCCATGCACAGAGAGCTAGCTACATGTCAGAAGACTCCAAAATGTCCATATACAGAGAGCTAGCTACATGGCAGAGTAGTGCAACATTTCCATATACTTAGTTCTAGGTACATGGCAGATGTGTCCAACTTGTCCATATACTGAGAGCTAGCTGCATGGCAGAGTACTCCAGCATGCCCATATTCAGAGTACTA
>NW_006409634.1:41511-43355 GCF_000296735.1 Chrysochloris asiatica | reverse complement strand
GCTACATGGTAGTGTATTGCAACATTTCCATATACAGAGTTCGAGCTACATGGCAGATGAGTCCAATGTGTCCATATACTGAGATCTAACTACATGGTAGAGCAGTGCAACATATCCATATACAGAGTACTAGCTACATGGCAGATGAGTCCAACATGTCCATATACTGAGAGTTAGCTACATGGCAGATTGGAACAACATGTGTATATACAGAGAGCTAGCTACATGACAGATGAGACTAACATGTCTATATATTGAGAGTTAGTTACATGTCAGATGAGACCAACATGTGTACATTTATAGGGCAAGCTACAAGGAAGATGAGACGTACATGCTCATACACAGAGAGCTGGCTACATGGCTGATGAGTCCAACCTGTGCATGTTCTGAGAGGGAGCTACATAGCAGAGTAGTCCAACATTTCAATATACAGAGCACTAGTAATTTGGCAGATGAGTTCAACATATCCATATACTGAGAGTTAGCTACATGATAGATGAGTCCAACATATCCATATACAGAGTACTAGCTACATGGCAGATGAGTCCAACATGTACATATACGGAGAGTTAGCTACAAGGCAGATGAGTCCCATATCTTCATATACAGAGAGCTACCTACATGGCAGATCCGTCCAACATATCCATGTATAGAGAGATAACTACATGGCAGACGGTTCCAATATGTTCAAATTTAGAGAGCTAGCTATATGGAAAAGTAGGGCAACATTTCCATATACAGAGTTCTAGCTACAAGGCAGATGAGTCCAATGTGTTATATACTGAGAGCTAGCTACATGGCAGAGAATTGCAACATGTCCATATACAGAATACAATCTACATGGCAAATGAGTACATTATGTCCATATACTGAGAATTAGCTACATGACAGATGAGTCCAACATGGTTATATTTAGAGGGCTGGCTACAAAGCAGATGAGTCCAACATGTTCATACATAGAGAGCTGGTTTTATGGCTGATAAGTCCACCATGTCCAAATACTGAGAGCTAGCTACATGGCAGACAAGTGCAATATGTTCATATACAGAGCGCTAACTACATGACAGATCAGTCCAAAATGCCCATTTACAGTGAGCTAGGTACATGGCATACGAGTCCAAAATGTCAATATTCTGAGAACAAGCTACATGGCAGAATAGTGCAACATTTCCGTATACACTGTTCTAGCTATATGGCAGAAGAGTCCAACATGTTCATATACAGAGAGCTAGCTACATGGCAGAGTAGTGCAACATGTCCATATACAGAGTTCTAGCTTCATGGCAGATGAAGCCAACGTGTGCATATACTGAAAGCTAGCTAAATGGCAGAGTAGTCTAACATGTCCATATAAAAAGTACTAGCTACATGGCAGAGTAGTGCATCATATCCATATGCAGAGTTTTAGGTACATGGCAGATGTGTTAAAAGTGTCCATATACTGAGAACTAGTTACATGGCAGAGTATGTCAAACATGCCTATATACAGAGTACTCGCTTTATGGCAGATAAGTCCAACATATCCATATACTGAGAGTTAGCTATTTGGCAGATGAGTCTAAAATGTGTATATAGAGAGAATGAGCTACAAGCTGACGAGTCCAATATGTTTATACAGAATGATCTGACTACATGGTTGACGATTCCTACATGTCCATATACAGAGAACTAGTTACATTGCAGAGAAGTCCAATATGATCATATTCAGAGAGCTATCTACATGGAAGATCAGTCCAACATATCCATGCACAGAGAGCTAGCTACATAGCAGAAGAGTCCAAAATATCCATATACAGAGATCTACCTACATGGCAGATGAGTCCAACATGGCCATATACTGAGAT
>NW_006409634.1:39725-40341 GCF_000296735.1 Chrysochloris asiatica | reverse complement strand
TTCTAGTTACATGGCAGATGTGTCCAAAATGTCCATATACTGGGAGTTAGCTACATGGCAGATGAGTTGAACAGGTGTATATTTAGAGGGCTAGCTACATGGAAGAAATGTACAGTATCCTCATATACATAGAATACCTACATAGCAGATAAGTCCAACATATCCATGTACAGAGGGCTAGCTACAGCCAAAAGAGTCCAAAATGTCCATATACACAGAGATAGCTAAATGGACGAGTAATGCAACATTTTCTTATACAGTGTTCTAGCTACATGGCAGATGAGTCTATTATGTCCATATACAGAGAGCTTGATCCATGGCAGAGTCTTGAAACATTTCCATATACAGAGTTCTAGCTATATGGAAGATGAGTCAAATGTGTGCATATACTGAGAGCTAGCTAATGGCAGAGTAGTCCAACATGTCCATATACAGAGTACTAGCTACATGGCATAAGAGTCCAACATGTCCATATATTGAGAGTTATATACATGGCAGATAAGTCCAATATCTTCATATACAGAGAGCAACCTACATATCAGATCAGTCCAACATATCCATGTTCAGTGAGCTAACTACATGGCAGACGAGTCCAAAATGTCCATATACAGAGAGC
>NW_006409634.1:37226-39625 GCF_000296735.1 Chrysochloris asiatica | reverse complement strand
AACTACATGGCAGACGAGTCCAAAATGTCCATATACAGAGAGCAAGCAACATGGCAGAGTAGTGCAACATTTCCATATACAGAGTTCAAGCTACATGTCAGATGAGTCCAATGTGTCCATACACAGAGAGCTAGCTATATGGCAGTGTAGTACAACATTTCCATATACAGAGTTGTTCTTACATGGGAGAGTAGTCCAATGTGTCCATATACAGAGAACTAGCTACATGGCAGAGTTGTCTAACAAGTCCATATACAGAGTACTAGCTTCGTTGCGGATGAGTCCAACATGTTCATGAACTGAGAGTTAGCTACATGTCAAATAAGTCCAATATGTGCTTATTTAGAGGCCTAGCAAAAGTCAAATGAGTCCAAGATGTTCATACTCAGAGAGCTGGCTACATGGTAGATAAGGCCAACATATTCATGTACACAGAGCTAGCTACATGGCAGACGAGTCCAAAATGTCCATATACAGGAGGTAGATACTTGGCAAAGTAGTGCAACATTTCCATATATAGATTTCTAGCTACATGGCAGATGAGTCCAACTTGTCTGTATACTAAGAGCTAACTACATGGCAGAGTAATCCAACATGTCCATATACAGGGTACTAGCTACATGACTGAAGAGTCCAACATGTCCCTATACAGAGTGTTAACTACTTGGAAGATGAGTCCAATATGTATATACTTAACTCGTAACAAGGCAGATGATTCCAACATGTTCATAAACAGACAGCTGGCTACATGGCTGATGATTCCAACATGTCCATATACTGAGAGATAGATACATGGCAGACAAGTCCAATAAGTTCATGTACAGAGAGCTACCTACATGGCAGATCAGTCCAACATATCCATGTACACTGAACTAGCTACATGGCAGAGTAGTGCAATAATTCCATATACAGAGTTCTCGCTCCATGGCAGATGAGACCAATGTGTCCATATACAGAGAGCTAGCTACATGGCAGAGTAGTGCAACATTTCCATATACAGAGTTCTACCTGCATGTCATATGAGTACAACCTGTCAATATACTGAAAGCTAGCTACATGGCAGACTAGTCCAACATGTCCATATTCAGAGTTCCAGCTACAGGGTAGATGTTTCCAACATGTCCATATACTGAGAGTTAGCTACATGGCAGATGAATCCAACGTGTGTATATTTAGAGGGCTAGCTACAAGGCAGATGAGTCCAACATGTTCATACACAGAGAGCTGACGACATGACTGACGAGTCCTATATGTCCATATGCAGAGAGGTAGCTACATGGTAGAGAAGTCCAATAACTTCATATACTGAGAACTACCTAAAAGGCAGGTCAGTCCAAGATATCCATGTCCAGACAGCTCGCTACAAGGCAAACGAGTCCAAAATGACCTTAGACAGAGAGCTAGCTATATGGCAGAGCAGTGCAATATTTCCACATTCAGATGAGTCCAACGTGTCCATATACTGAGAAGTAGCTACATGGCAGAGTAATCCAACATGTGCATATACAGAATACTAGCTACATGGCAGATTAGTCCATTATATCCATATACTGAGAGTTAGCTACTTGGAAGTTGAGTCTAACATGGGTATATTTAGAGGGCTCGGTACAAGTCTAATGAATCCAACATGATCCTACATTTAGAGCTGGCTACATGGTTGATAAGTCCAACATGTCCATATACTGAGAGCTAGCTACATGGTAGACAATTCCTATATGTTCATATATAGAGATCTAACTACATGACAGATCAGTCCAACATAACCATTTACAGTGAGCTAGCTACATGGCATACGAGTCCAAAATGTCAATATATGGAGGGCTAGCTACATGGCAGAGTATTGCAATATTTCCATATACACTGTTCTAGCTACATGGCAGATGAGTCCAATGTGTGTATATACTGAGAGCTAGCTAAATGGCAGAGTAGTCCAAATAGTCCATACACAGAGAACTAGCTACATGGCAGCGTAGTGAATCATTTCCATATACCGAGTTCTAGGTTCATGGCAGATGATTAAAAGTCTCCATATACTGAGAACTAGCTACATGGCAGAGTACGCCAAACATACCCATATACAGAGTACTAGCTATATGGCAGATAAGTCCAATATGTCCATATACTGAGAGTTAGCTAAATGGCAGATGAGTCCAACATGTGTATATTTAGAGGACTAGCAACAAAACAGATGAAACCAACATGTGCATCCAGAGAGAGCTGGCTACATGGGTGATGAGTCCAACATGTCCATAAATTGAGAGCTACCTACATGGCAGACTTGTCCAATATGTTCATATACAGAGAGTTTCCTTTGACAGATCAGTCCAACATTTCCATGCACAGAGAGCTACCTACATGGTAGATGAGTCCAAAATGTGCATATACAGAGAGCTAGCTAC
>NW_006409634.1:34714-36056 GCF_000296735.1 Chrysochloris asiatica | reverse complement strand
TGAGTCCAACATGTGTATATATAGAGGACTAGCTACAAGGCAGATGAGTTCAACATGTTCATATGGAGAGAGTTGGCTACATGGCTGATGAGCCCCACATGTCCGTATACAGAGTTAGCTACATGGCAGAAAAGTCCAAAATGTTCATATACAGAGAGTTACTTACATGGCATATCAGTACAACATATCCATGCACAGAGACTTAGCTGCATGGCAGACGAGTCCAAAATGTCCACATACAGAGAGCAAGATACATGGAAGAATAGTGCAAAATTTCCATATACAAAATTCTAGCTACATGGCAGATGAGTCCAACGTGTCCATATACTGAAAACAGGCTACACAGCAGAGTAGTCAAACATGTCCATATACAGAGTACTTGCTACATGGCTAATAAGTCCAACATGTCCATATACTGAGAGCTAGCTATGTGGCAGATGAGTCCAATATGTGTATATTTAGAGAGCTAGCTACAAGGCAGATGAGTGCAAAACATTTATACACAGAGAGCTTGCTACATGGCAGATGAGTCCAACGTGTCCATATACTGAAAACAGGCTACACAGCAGAGTAGTCAAACATGTCCAAATACAGAGTACTTGCTACACGGCAGATGAGTCCAACATGTTCATATACTGAGAGTTAGCTATGTGGCAGATGAGTCCAAAATGTGTATATTTAGAGAGCTAGCTACAAGGCAGATGAGTGCAAAACATTTACACACAGAGAGCTTGCTACATGGCTAATGAGTCCAACATGTCCATATACTGAGAGCTAGCAAAATGGCAGACAAGTCCAATATCTTCATATACAGAGAGCTATTTACATAGCAGATCAGTCCAACATATCCATGTACAGAGAGCTAGCTACATGGCAGAAGAATCCTAAATGTCCATATCCATAGAGTTAGTTACTTCGCAGAGTAGTGCAACATTTCCATATATAGAGTTGAAGCTACATGGTTGATGAATCCAACATGTCCGTATACTGTGAGTTAGGTAAATGTCAGAGTAGTGCAACAGTTCCATATACAGAGTTCTAGTTACATGGCAGATGTGTCCAAAATGTCCATATACTGGGAGTTAGCTACATGGCAGATGAGTTCAACAGGTGTATATTTAGAGTGCTAGATACATGGCAGATAAGTACAGTATCTTCATATACATAGAATACCTACATAGCAGATGAGTCCAACATATCCATGTACAGAGAGCTAGCTACAGGTCAAACGAGTCCAAAATGTCCATATACAGAGACCTAGCTACATGGCAGAATAGTGCAACATTTCCATACACAGAGTTCTAGCTACATGGCACATGAGTCCAACGTGTGCATATACTGA
>NW_006409634.1:33189-33794 GCF_000296735.1 Chrysochloris asiatica | reverse complement strand
CCATATACTGAGAGATAGCTACATGGCAGACAAGTCCAATATGTTCATGTACAGAGAGCTACCTACATGGCAGATCAGTCCAGCATATCTATATACACTGAACAGAGAAGAGCAACATTTCCATATACAGAGTTGTAGTTACACGGCAGAGTAGACCAATATTTCCATATACTGAGATCAAGCTACAAGGCAAAGTAGTCTAATATGTCCATATAAAGAGTACTAGCTTCATGGCGGATGAGTCCAACATGTCCATAAACTGAGATTTAACTACATGTCAGATATGTCCAACATGTGTATATTTAGGGGGCTTGCAAAAGTCAAATGAGTCCAAGATGTTCATACTCAGAGAGCTGATTACATGGCAGATCAGTCCAACATATCCATGAACAGAGTGCTAGCTACATGGCAGAGTAGTCCAACATATCCATATACAGTGTTCTCACTCCATGGCGGATGAGTCCAACATGTCCCTAAACTGAGAGTTAACTACATGGCAGATAAATCCACCATGTGTGTACTTAAAGAGCTCGTAACAAGGCAGATGAATCCATCATGTTCTTACACAGACAGCTGGCTACATGGCTGATGATTCCAACATGTCC
>NW_006409634.1:30309-32574 GCF_000296735.1 Chrysochloris asiatica | reverse complement strand
AGAGAGCTGGCTACATGGCTGATGAGTCCAACATGTCCATATACAGAAAGCTAGCTATATGGCAGACAAGTCCAATATGTTCATATACAAAGAACTACCTCCCTGGCAGATCAGTCCAATATATCCATGCACAGAGAGCTAACTACGTAGTAGAAGAGTCCAAAACGTTCATATACAGAGAGTCAGCTACATGGCAAAGTAGTGCAGCATTTCCATATACAGAGAACTAGCTACATGGCATATGAGTCTACCAAGTCCATATACTGAGAGTTAGCTACATGACAGAGTAGTCCAATATGTTCATATACAGAGTACGAGCTTCGTGGCAGATGAAACCAACATGTCCATATATTAAGAGTTAATTACATGGCACATGAGACCAACATGCGTACATTTATAGGGCAAGTTTCAAGGCAGATGAGTCTAACATGTTCATACACAGAGTGCTATCTACATGGCAGACAACTCCAAAATGTCTGTATAAAGAGAGCTAGCTTCATTGTAGAGTAGTACTACATTTCAATATACAGAGTTTTATGTACATGGCAGATGATTCCAACATGTCCATATATTGAGAACTAGCTACATGACAGAGAAGTCCAACATGTCCATATACAGAAAGCTAGCTACATGGCAGACAAGTCCAATATGTTCATATACAGAGAACTACCTCCATGGCAGATCAGTCCAATATATCCATGCACATATACAGAGTAGTAGCTACATGGTAGATGAATCCAACATGTCCCTATACTGAGAGTTAACTACTTGGCAGATGAGTCCAACATATGTATACTTAAAGAGCTCGTAACAAGGAATATGAATAAAACATGTTCGTACAATGACAGCTGGCTACATGGCTGATGATTCCAACATGTCCATATACTGAGAGATAGCTACATGGCAGACAAGTCCAATAAGTTCAAGTACAGAGAGCTACATACATGGCAGATCAGTCCAACATATCCATGTACACTGAACTAGCTACATGGCAGACAAGTGCAACATTTCCATATACAGTGTTCTCACTCCATGGCAGATGAATCCAACATATCCATATACAGAGAGATAGCTACATGGTAGATTAGTGCAACGTTGCCATATACAGAGTTTTAACTGCATGTCAGATGAGTACAACGTGTCAACATGCTGAGAGCTAGCTACATGGCAGACAAGTCTAACATGTCCATATACAGTGGTCTACTTACAGCTGAGATGTTTCCAACATGTCCATATACTGAGAGTTAGCTACATGACAGATGAAGCCAACATATGTATACGTAGAAGGCTAGCTACAAGGGAGATGAGTCCAACATATTCATAAACAGAGAGCTGATGACATGACTGATGAGTCCAACATGTCCATATACAGAAAGCTAGCTACGTGGTAGAGAAGTCCAATAACTTCATATACAGAGAGCTAGTAAAAGGCAGATTAATCCAACATATCCATGTACAGAGAGTTAGCTACAAGGCAGACGAGTCCAAAATGTCCTTATTCAAAGAGCTAGTTATATGGCAGAGCAGTGCAATATCTCCACATTCAGAGTTCTAGCTACATCTTAGATGAGTCCAACAAGTCCATATACTGAGAGCTCACTAAAAGGCAAGTAGCCCAACATGTCCACATAGAGAGTACTAGCTACATGTCAGATGAGTCCAACAAGTTCGTATACTGAGAGTTACCTACATGCCAGATGAATCCAACATGTGATATTTAGAGGGCTAGCTACAAGGCAGATGAGTCCAACATGTTCATACACAGAGAGCTGACTACATGGCTGATGAGTCCAACATGTGTATATGTAGAGGACTAGCTACAAGGCAGGTGAGTCCATCATGTTCATATGGAGAGAACTGGCTACTTGGATGATGAGTCCAACATGTCCTTATACTGAGAGTTAGCTACATAGCAGACAAGTCCAATATCTTCATATACAGAGGGCTATCTACATAGCAGATCAGTCCAACATATCCATGTACAAAGAGGTAGCTACATGGAAGACGTGTCCAAAATGTCCATGTACAGAGAGATAGTTACATCAAAGAGTAGTGCAACATTTCCTTATATAGAGTTCTAGCTACATGGCTGATGAGTCCAACATGTCAATATACTGTGAGTTAGCTACGTGGCAGAGTAGTGCAACAGATCCATATACAGAGTTCTAGTTACATAGCAGATGTGTCAAAAATGTCCATATCCTGGGAGTTAGCTACATGGCAGATGAGTCCAACAGGTGTCTATTTAGAGGGCTAGCTACATGG
>NW_006409634.1:26650-28726 GCF_000296735.1 Chrysochloris asiatica | reverse complement strand
GCTACATGACTAATGAGTCCACCATATCCATATACAGAGAGCTAGCTACATGGCAGACAAATCCAATATGTTCTTATACAAAGAGCTACCTACATGGCAGATCATTACAACATACCCATGCATAGATAGCTAGCTACATGGCAGACGAGTCCAAAATGTCCATATACAGAGATCTAGCTGCATGGAATAGTAGTGCAACCTTTCCATATACAGAGTTCTAGTTACATGGCAGGTGAGTCCAACGTGTCCATATACTGAGAGCTAGCTACATGGCACAGTAGTCCAACATGTCCATATACAGAGCACTATCTACAGGGAGATGTGTCCAACATGTGTATATTTAGAGGACTAGCTCCAAGGCAGATGAGTGCATTATATTCATACAGAGAGAGCTGACTAAATGGCTGATGAGTCCAAAATGGGTATATATAGATAGCTAGCTACATGGCAGATGTGTCCAACATGTTCATATGGAGAGAGCTGGCTACATGGCTGATGAGAACCACATGTCGGTATACAGAGAGTTAGCAACATGGCAGAAAAAAATCCAATAGGCTCATATACAGAGAGCTACTTACATGGCAGATCAGTACACATATCCATGCAAAGAGAGCTAGATAAATGGCAGACGAGTCCAAAATGTCCATATACAGAAAACTAACTACATGATACACCAATACAAAATATCCATGCACAGAGAGCTAGCTACATGGCATAAGAGTCCAATATGTCTATATACACAGAGCAAGCAGTACATCAGAGAAGTGCTTCATCCCCTTATACAAAGTTTTACTTCCATGGATGATGAGTCCAACGTGTCCATATACTGAGAGCTAGCTAGATGGCAGACAAGTCCAACATGTTCATATACAAAGAGCTTCCTGCATGGAAGATAAGTCCAACATGTCCATACACAAAGAACTAGCTACAAGGCAGACAAGTCCAATATGTCCATATACACAGAGCTAGCAAAACGGTAGAGTAGTGCCACATTTTCATATACAGAATTCTAGTTCCATGGCAGATAAGTCCTATATGTCCATATACAGAGTATTAGCTACATGGCAGATGACTCCAATATGTCCATATATTGAGATTTAGCTACATGGCAGATGAGTCCAACCTGTGTATATATAGAGGACTAGCTGCAAGGCAGATGAGTCCAACATGGTCATGCAGACAGAACTAACTACATGGCTCATTAGTCCAACAAATCCATATACAGAGATCTAGCTACATGGCAGACAATTAAAACATGTTCATATACAGAGAGATATCTACATGGCAGATCAGTCCAACATATCCATGCACAAAGACCTAGCTACATGGCAGATGAGTCCAACGTGTCCACATACTGGGAGCTAGCTACATCGCAGAGAAGTCCAACATGTACATATACAGAGTATTAGATGCATGGTAGGTAGATGAGTACAACATGTGCATATACTGAGATTTAGCTACATGGCAGATGAGTCCAACATGTCCATATATACAGAGAGCTAGCTACAAGGCACATGAGTCCCACATGTTCATGCAGAGAGAGCTGGCTATATTGTTGATGAGTCCAACATATCCATAGACAGAGATGTAGCTATATAGCAGAAAAATCCAACATGTTCATCTACAGAAAGCTTCCTATCTGGCAAATTAGTCCAACATATCCATGCACAGAGTGCTAGCTACATGGCAGACAAGTCCAATATGTCCATATACAGAGAGCTGGCACAACGGAAAATAGTGCCACATTTCCTTATACAGAGTTCTAGCTCCATGGCAGGTGACTCAAACTTGTGCATATACTGAGAACTAGCTACATGGCAGAGTAGTCCAACATGTCCATATACAGTGTACTAGCTACATGACAAATGAGTACAATATTTCAATATACTGAGAGTTAGCTACATGGCAGAGGCGTCCAAAATGTCCATATAGAGGGACTAGCTACATGGAATAGAAGTGCAACATTTCCATATACAGAGTTCTAGCTACGTGGCAGATGAGTTCAACATGTTCATATACTGAGACCCTAGCTACATGGCGTAGAAATCCAACATGTCCATATACATAGTACTAGCT
>NW_006409634.1:17382-18494 GCF_000296735.1 Chrysochloris asiatica | reverse complement strand
ATATACTGAGAGTTATCTACATGGCAGATGAGTTTAATATTTCCATACACAGAGCTATATACATGGCAGACCTGTCCCATATATTCATGTACAGAGCGCTACCTACATGGCAGATCAGTCCAACATAAACATGTACACAGAGCTAGCTACATGGTAGAGTGGTGCAACGGTTCCTTATACAGAGTTCTAGCTACATGGCTGATGAGTCCAACATGTCCATATACTGAGAACTAGCTACATGGCAGACAAGTCCAATATGTTGATATAAAGAAAGCTACCTACATGGCAGATCTGTATGATATATCCATGAAAAAAAGCTAGCTACATGACAGACGAGTAGAAAAGGTCCATATAGAGAGAACTATCTATATGACAGAGTAGTGCAACATTTCCATATAAAGATTTGTAGCTACATGGCAGATGAGTCCAATGTGTCCATATACATAGAGCTAGGTACATGGCAGAGTAAAGCAAAATTTCCATATACAGAGTTCTAACTATGTGGCATATGAGTCCAACTTGTGTGTATTTAGAGGGCTATCTATAAGGCAGATGAGTCCAACATGTTCATACACAGAGAGCTGCATACATGGCAGATGAGTCCAACATTTCCATGTACTGTAAGAGAGCCTCATGGCAGAGTAGTGCTACATTTCCTTATGCACAGTTCTAGCTACATGGCAGATGAGTCCAAAGTGTTCATATGGTGAGAGCTAATTAATTGCAGAGTGATCCAACATGTACATATAGAGAATACTAGCTACATGGCAGATGAGTCAAACATGTCCATATTCGGAGAGTTAGCTACATGTCAAAAAATATCTTCATATACAGAGAGCAAACTAAACAGCAGATCAATACAACATATCCATATACAGAGAGCTAACTACAAGGCAGAGTACTGCAACATTTCCGTATACAGAGGTCTAGCTACATGGAAGTTGAGTCGAACGTGTCCATATACTGAGAGCTAGATACATGGCAGAGTAGTCCAACATATCTCAATAAGGAATACTAGCTACATGACAGATGTGTCAAAAATGTCCATATACTGATTGTTAGCTATATACCAGATGAATCCACATTGTGTATATTTAGAGGGCTAGCTACAA
>NW_006409634.1:9023-16071 GCF_000296735.1 Chrysochloris asiatica | reverse complement strand
TCCAACATGTCCCTATACTGAGAGTTAGCTACATGGCAGATGAGTCCAACATGGTATATTTAGAGGGCTAGCTACAAGGCAGATGAATCCAACATATCCATATACTGAGAACTAGCTATATGACAGACGAGTCCAATATGTTCATATATAGAAAGCTATCTACATGGCAGATCAGTACAACATATCCATGCACAAAAAGCTAGCTACATTACAGACGAGTAGAAAATGTCCATATACAGAGAACTAGCTACATGGCAGAGTAGTGCAACATTTCTATATACAGAATTCTAGCTACATAGCAGATGAGTCCAACATGTCCATATACTGAGAGTTAGCTACATGACAGAGTAGTGCAACATGTCCATATACAGAGTACTATCTATATGGCCGATGAGTTCAACGTGTCCACATACTGAGAGTTAGCTAAGTGGCAGATGAGTCCAACATGTGTCTATATAGTAGAGTAGCAACAAGGACGATGAGTCCAACATGTTCATACACAGACAGCTGTCTACATTGCTGATGAGTGCAATATGTCCATATACTGAGAGCTAACTACATGTAAGACAAGTCCATTATGTTCATGTACAAAGAGCTACCTACATGGCAGATCAGTCCAACATATCCATGTACACAGAGCTAGCTACATGGCAGAGTAGTGCAACATTTCCATATGCACAGTTCTAGCTACATGGCAGATGAGTCCAAAGTGTGCATATACTGAGAGCTAACTAAATCACAGAGTAGTCCAACATGTCCATATACAGAATACTAGCTACATGGCAGATGTGTCATACATGTCCATATATGAAGAGTTACCTACATTTCAAATAAGTTCAATATCTTCATATACAGAGAGCAACCTAAACAGCAGATCAGTCCAACATATCCTTATACATAGAGCTAGCTACATGGCAGAGTAGTGCAACATTTCCATATACAGAGTTCTAGCTACATGGCAGATGAGTCGAACGTGTCCATATATTGAGAGCTAGCTACTTGGCAGAGTAGTCCAACATATCTGTAAACGGAGTACTCGCTACATGGCAGATGTGTCAAAAATGTCCATATAAGGAGTGTTAGCTACATGGCAGATGAATCTAACATGAGTATATTTACTGGGCAAGCTTCAAGGCAGATGAGTGCAACATGTTCATAAAGAGACAGATGTCTACATGGCTGTTGAGTCCAACATGTTCATATACTCAGAGCTAGCTACAAGGCAGAGAAGTCCAATATGTTCATATACAGAGACCTACCTATATGGTATATCATTCCAACATATCCATGCACAGATAGCTAGCTACATGGCAGAAGAGTAAAAATGTCCACATACAGAGAGTTAGCTACATGGCAAAGTAGTGCCACATTATCATATACAGAGCCCTAGCTTCGTGTCTGATGAGGTCAAAATGTCCATATACTGAGAGCTAGCTACTTGGCAAAGAAGTCAAACATGTCCATATACATTGTACTAGCTACATGGTATGAGTCCTACATGGCCATATACTGAGTTAGCGTTATGGCAGATAAGTCCATCATGTGTACATATAGAGTACTATCACCAAGGCAGATGAGTCCAACATGTTCATACAGAGAGAGATGTCTACATGGATAATGAGTCCAACATGTCCACATACAAAGAGCTAACTATATGGCAGACAAGTCCAACATGTTCATATACAGAGAGGTATCTATCTGGCAGAGTAGTGCAACATTCCATATACAGAGTTCTAGCTATATGGAAGATGATTTCAACGTATCCATATACTGAGAGCTAGCTACATGGCAGATTAGTACAAAGTGTCCATATACAGAGAGCTAGCTACATTGCAGAGTAGTGCAACATTTCCATATACAGAGTTCTAGCTACATGGCAGATGAGTACAAAGTGTCCATATATTGAGAGCCAGCTTCAAGTCAGAGTAGTCCAACAATTCCATATACTGAGAGCTAGTTACAAGGCAGATGAGTCCAACCTGTTCATACAGAGGGAGCTGGCTGCATAGCTGATGAGTCCAACATGTGTTTATATAGAGGACTAGCTACAAGATAGATGACTCCAACATGTTCATACAGAGAGAGCTGGCTATATGGCAGAGAAGTCTAACATGTTCATATAAAGAGAGCTACCTATAAGGCAGATCATTGCAACATATCCATGCACAGAGAGCTATCTACATGGCATACGAGTCCAAAATGTCCATATACACAGAGCTAGCTACTTTGTAGAGTAGTGCAACATTTCCATATACAGAGTTCTAGCTACATGACACATGAGTCGAACGTGTCCATATACTGACAGTTAGCTACATGGTAGATGAGTCCAACATGTGTATATATAGTGTACTAGCTACAAGGCAGATGAGTTGAACATGTTCATACAGAGAGAGCTAACTACATGGCTGATGAGTCCAACATGTCCATATACAGAGTGCTAGCTACATGGTAGAGTAGTGCAACCTTTCCATATACAGAGTTCTAGCTACAAGGCAGATGAGTACAACATGTCCATATAGAGCTAGCTACATGACACAGTAATTCAATATGTCCATATACAGTGTACTATCTACATGGCAGATTAGTACAACATGTTCATATATTGAGAGCTAACTACATGCCTGATGAGTCCAACATGTGTATATGTAGAGGGCTAGCTACAATGTAGATGAGTCCAAAATGTCTATATATTGAGAGGTAGCTACATGGCAGAGTAGTTCAACATGTTCATAAACAGAGTACTAGCTACAAGGCAGATGAATCCAAAATGTGTATATATATATAGTGGACTAGCTAAAAAGCAGATGAGTACAACTTGTTCATACACAGAGAGCCATCTACATGGTTGATGAGGCCAACAAGTCCATATATTGAGAGCTAGCTACATGGCAGACAAGACCAGTATTTTCATATAAAGAGAGCTACCTACATGGCAGATCAGTCCAACATATCCATGCATAGAAAGCTAGCTACATGGCAGATGAGTCCAAAATATTTATATACAGAGAGCTACCTACATGGCAGAGTAGTGCAACATTTCCATATACAGAGTTCTAGTTACATGAAAGATGAGTACAACGTGTCCAAATACTGAGAGCAAGCTACATGGCAGAGTAGTCCAACATGTCCACATACAGAGTACTAGCTACATGGCAGATGAGTCCAACATGTATAGATATAGAGGACTAGCTACAAAGCAGATGAATCCAAAATGTTCATACAGAGAGAAATGGCTACATGGCTGATGAGTCCAACATGTCCATATACAGAGAGCTAGCTACATGGCAGGCAAGTCAAATATATTCATATAAAGAGAGCTACCGATATTACAGATCATTCCAACATACCCATGTACACAGAGCTAGCTACATCTCAGAGAAGTCCAATATGTCCATATTATATGAGCTAGCTACATGGCAGAGAATTGCAACATTTACATATAAAGAGTTATAGCTACATGACAGATGAGTACAACGTGCCCATATACTGAGAGCTAGCTACATGGCAGAGTAGTCCAACATGTCCACATATAGCATACTAGCTAAATGCAGATGTGTCCAACATGTCCATATACTGACAGCTACATAGGTTGAGTCCAACATATGTATAAATAGAGGACTAGCTACAAGCCAGATGAGTAACACATGTTCATACAGAGAGAGCTGTCATCATGTCTGATGAGTCCAACATGTCCATATACAGATTGTTAGCTATATGACAGAAAAATGCAACCTTTCCATATACAGAGTTCTAGCTACATGGCAGATTAGTACAACATGTCCATATACAGAAAGCTAGCTACATGACAGAGTAGTTCAACATGTCCATATAGAGTGTACGAGCTACATGGCAGATGAGTACAACATGTCCATATACTGAGAGCTAACTATATATCTAATGAGTCCAAAATGTCTATATATAAAGGGCTAGTTACAAGGTAGATGAGTCAAGCATGTCCATACACTTAGAGCTAGCTACATGGCAGAGTAGTCCAACATGTCCATATACAGAGTTCTAGTACATGGCAGATGAGAGAAACATGTACATATACTGAGAGATAGCTACAAGGCAGATGAGTCCAACATGTGTATATTTAGATGGCTACCTACAAGGCAGATGAGTCCAACATGTTCATCCAC
Organism: Chrysochloris asiatica; assembly: GCF_000296735.1. NCBI lineage: Eukaryota > Metazoa > Chordata > Mammalia > Afrosoricida > Chrysochloridae > Chrysochloris > Chrysochloris asiatica. The sequence goes on along the minus strand of NW_006409634.1, from coordinate 11,932 downwards.
AGAGAACTGGGTACATGGCTGATGAGTCCAACATGTGCATATACTGAGAGCTAGCTTCATGGCAGTCAAGTCCAATATGTTCATATACAGAGAGCTACCTACATGACAGATCAGTCCAACATATCCATGCACAGAGAGCTAGCTACATGGAAGACAAGTCCAAAATGTCCATATACAGAGAGCTAGCTACATGACACAGTAGTCCAACATGTGAATATACAGAATAGTAGCTACATGGCAGTTGAATTCAACATGTTCTTATACTGAGAGTTAGCTACATGCAGATGTGTCCAACATGCAAATATATAGAGGGTTAGCTACAAGGAAGATGAATCCAACATGTTCATAGAAAGAGCTGGCTACATGGCTGATGAACTTAACATGTCCATATACTGAGAGTGAGCTTCATGGAAGATGTGTCCAACATGCATATATATAGAGGGCTAGCTACAAGAAAGATGAATCCATCATGTTCATATAGAGAGAGCTGGCTGCATGGCTGATGAGCTTAACATGTCCATATACAGAGAGCTAGCTACATGGCAGACGAGTCTAATATGTTCATATTCAGAGAACTACCTACATGCCAGATCAGTCCAACATATGCATGCACAGAGAGCTAGCTACATGGCAGACGAGTCCAACTTGTCCAAATACTGAGAGTTAGCTACATGGCAGATGAGTCCACCATGTGTATATCTAGAAAACTAGCTACAAGGCAGATCAGTACAACATGCTCATACAAAGAGAGCTGGTTCCATGTCAGATGAGTCCAACATATCCATATACAGAGAGCTATTTCCATGGCAGACAAGTCCATTATGTTCATATACAGAGAGCTACCTACATGGCAGATCAGTCCAACATATCTATTCATTGAGAGTTAGCTACATGACAGACGAGTCCAAAATGTCCATATACAAAGAGCTAGCTACATGGCAGAGTAGTGCAACATTTCCATATACAGAGTTTTAGGGACATGGCAGATGAGTCCAACATGTCAATATACTGAGAGTTAGCTACATGGCAGATGACTCCATCATGTGTATATATAGAAGACTAGCTACAAAGCCGATGAGTCCAACATGTACGTGCAGAGAAATCTAGCTACATGGCTGATGAGTCAAACATGTCCATATACAAAGAGCTAGCTACATGGCAGACAAGTCCAATATGTTCATATACAGAGAGCTACCTACATGGCAGTTCATTCCAACATATCCATGCACAGAGAGCAAGCTACATGACAGATGAGTCAAAAATGCCCATATACAGAGAGCTAGCTACATGGCAGAGTAGTTGAACATTTCCATATACAGAGTTCTAGCTACACGGCAAATGACTCCAATGTGTCCATGTGCTGAGAGGTAGATAAATGTCAGAGCAATCAAACATGTCTATTTATTGAGTACAAGCTACATAACAGATGAGACCAACATGTCCATATACTGAGAGCTACCTACATCGCAGACAAGTCCATTATGTTCATATTAAAAGAGCTATCTACGGCAGATCAGTCCAACATATCCTTACACAGAGAGCCACCTACATGGATTATGAGTACAAAATGTCCATATAGAGAGAGCTAGCTACATGGCAGTGTAGTGCAACTTTTCCATATACTGAGAGCTAGCTACATGGCAGAGTTGTTCAAAATGTCCATATACAGTGTACTAGCTACATGGCAGATGAGTCCAACATGTCCATATACTGACAGTTAGCTACATGGCAGATGAGTCCAACATGTGCATCTATAGATGACTAGATACAAGGAAGAGGAGTTGAATATGTTCATACAGAGAGAGTTGGCTACATAGCTGATGAATCCAACATGAAAATATACAGAGAACTAGCTACATGGTAGACAAGTTGAATATGTTCATATACAGAGAGCTACATACATGGCAGATCATTCTAACATACCCATGCACAGAGAGCTATCTACATGGTAGACGAGTACAAAATGTGCTTATAGAGAGAGCTAGGTATATGGCAGAGTAGTCCAAGATTTTCATACACAAAGTTCTAGCTACATGGCAGATGAGTCCATCATGTCCATATACTGAGAGTTACCTACATGGACGATGAGTCCAACATGTGTATATTTAGAGGAGAACATACAAGTTAGATGAGTCGAACATGTTCACACAGAGAGTGCTGGCTTCATGGCAGATGAGTCCTTTTGGCCATATACAGAGAACTAGCTACATGGCAGACAAGTCCAACATGGTCATATACACAGAGCTACCTAAGTGGCAGATCAGTCCAACAAATCCATGCACAGTGAGGTAGTTACATGATAGACAAGTCTAAAATGTCCATATACAGAGACCTAGCTACAGTGCAGAGTAGAGCAATATTTCCATATAAAGAGTTCTAGCTACATGGCAAATTAGTCCAAGGTGTTTATATACTGAGAGCTAGGTACGTTGCTTAGTAGTCCAAAATGTCCACATACAGAGTACTAGTTACATGGCAGATGAGTCCAACATGTCCATATAATGAGAGTTAACTACTTGGCAGATGAGTCCAACATGTGTATATTTAGAGGACTGGCTACAAGACAGATGAGGCCAACATGTTCATACCCATAGAGATGGCTACATGGCTGGTGAGTCTAACATGTCCATATACTGAGAGCTACCTACATGACAGAGAAGACCAATATGTTCATATACAGAGAGCTACCTACATGGCAGATGAGTCCAACATGTCCATATACAGAGTACTAGCTACAAGGCAGATGAGGCCATTATGTTCATACAGAGAAAGCTGGCTACATGTCTGATGAGTCCCACATGTCCATATACAGACAGCTACCTACATGTCAGACAAGTCCAATATGTCCATATTCAGAGAGCTAACTACATGGCAGATCAGTACAACATATCCATGAACAGAGAGCTAGC